>NW_022448191.1:0-1900 GCF_009761245.1 Sapajus apella | reverse complement strand
GCTCTTTTTCAGTTCCATGTGAATAGTTTTTCGTAATCTGTGAAGCACGATATGGAAGCACACAGTCTTCCAAGATTAAGTCAGGAAGAGATTGAAACCCTGAATAAACAAATATTAATTTCTGAAATTGAATGAGTAATAAGAAAGCTACCAATAAAAAAAAAAAACCCTAGACCAGATAGAGTCACAGCTGAATTTTACCATACATAAAAGAAGAACTGCTATGAATCCTACACATATTATTTCAAAAACTGAAGGAGGAGAGCCTCTCTCCCTAACTCATTCTATGGAGCCAACATCAGACTGATTCTAAAATCTAGCAGAACAGACTAGGCATCAAAGGAATATACCTCAAAATAATAAATGCCATCATGATAAACCCACAGCCAACAGCATACTGAATGTGCAAAAGCTCAAAACATGTAAAGACAGTGTCTTGAGAAATGGAACAAGACAAGGATGCCCATTCTCACCACTCCTATTCAATATAATACTGGAAGTGCTAGCCAGAGCAATCAGGCAAGAGAAAGAAATCAAGGTCATCCAAATAAAAAAAAAAGAAGTCAAACTATCTCTCTTCATTGATAATGCGATTCTATACCTCGAAACCCCTAAATACTCCACCAAAATGCCCCTAGAACTGACAACTTTAGTAAAGTTTCAGAATCAATGTACAAAAATTAGTAGCATTCCTATACACCAACAGAATCCCAGCTGAGAGCAAAATAGGGAACACAATCTGACTTACAATAACCACAAAGAAAATGAAATACCTAATAATACAGCTAAATAGGGAGGTTGATAGGGTTTAGATTTGGGTCCCCTCCCAAATCTCATCTCCAATTGTAATCCCCACATGTTGAGGGAGGGGTTGATTGGATCATGGGGGTGGGGTTTCCCCATACTGTTCTCATGATAGGGAGTGAGTTCTCAGGAGATCTGATGGTTTTATAGGTGTTTGACAGTTCCTCTTCACAGACTCACACTCCCTTCTGCAGCCTTGCTGAAGAAGCTGCCTGCGTCCCTTTCACTGTCCATCATGATTTTAAGGATCCTGAGGCCTCCGAGTCATGCTTCCTGTTAAGCCTGTGGAACTGTGAGTCAATTAAACCTCTTTCCTTTATAATTACCCAGGTAGTATTTTTTTATTGCATTTTAGGTTTTGGGGTACATGTGAAGAACATGCAAGGTTGTTGCATAGGCACACACATGGCAGTGTGATTTGCTGCCTTCCTCCCCTTCACCTATATCCGGCATTTTATAGCAGTGTAAGAATGAACTAACACATATGTGAAAAATCTCTACAAGATAAACTACAAAATGCTGCAGAAAGAAATCAGAGATGACACAAATAAATGAAAAAATATTCCATGCTCATGGATTGAAAGAATCTATATGGTAAAAACAGTCCTACCACCCAAAGTAATTTACAGAGCCAATGCTATTCCTATAAAGTCCTACATTTTTAAAATGTTAAAAGAAAACTATGGCTCACTATATAATTGTTAGATTTATATATACATTATTAGAAATGTTTACAAAGGTATCAAATAAAATGTGTCACATTTAAAGAAATTGCTCTTAAGTTAATCATGAAATTTAACACAAAAACAATGAATAATGCTCCAAAAATAGTAAAGTAGAATGAAAGTAATTAATTGGTTATGAAGTAAAAATCAATGAATATATTTGTATTTTATCTTTTTGTTCTGTGTTTGAGAAAGAGTAAGGGAGACAGAATAAGGGAGGGGAAGAGAGAGATTGAATGATAGAAGAGGTGGGGAAAATGGGAAAAATTTTGTAAAATCTGGCTTCATATAGGAAAGCAGATGGCAGTCAAGCACTTAATAAGGAAAAAATGCCTTTGAATCCCCATATAGAGCAATGCTGGAGGAAAAGG
>NW_022448190.1:0-1900 GCF_009761245.1 Sapajus apella | reverse complement strand
TAAGCTATTTTGAGTTGGACTTGCATCTCTCCCTACTGAAGGAATGTATATATTATATATAACATATATTATATATGTTACATATATAATTATAATATATATTATACTTATATATCATATATAATATATATAATATATGATATATAATATATATTATATATGATATATAATTATATATTATAATATATGATATATTAATATATAATATCATATATATAGTACACATATAATATGTATGAAAAAACATGCTCTCCAGATTTAGAGAGTTTTTATTCAGAAAATTACCCAAATAAAAATATATATATTATTTATGAATATATAATATATAACATATATTATATAATATATTAATATATCATATATTATAATATGATATATAATTATATTATGATATATAATTATATATCATATATATGTTACATATAAATATATATATTATATATGTTACATATATATTAATATATCATATACATAATATATATGTGTTCTCTAACAATGTCTGCAAATGTCTCTCCTTTATTTCAAGAAGGAATGAATGACATATAAGATAGTTAAATAACTAAAGTCATGTAGTTCATACCCAAAGCAGGCAGCCTAACCCAAGATACCTGCTTCCCTGTCTTGTATTCTTTTTATTATGCCTGATTGTAGAGATGACAAAGGAAGTTACATTTTCAGAAGCATTTTTTTTTTACCATAGAACCATGAGATGAACCATTTTCATCATATGTTCTTACCTGCCCTCCTAGCAAAATTTCACTACAAGAAAAAACAAAATGAGTTAAGATGCCTTAAGAGTTTTCTGAAGCTGTGTGTGTATGTTTGTGTGTGTGTGTGTATCAGAAGTATCTTGTGTCTTTTTAATATATATACAGATTCACACTCTATTGACTAAGAAATATACTCTTAGGAAAACCTGAAACTTTTATTCTCCTGGGAAACAACTGCCCTCTGATGCAAGAGAATGACCTAAATGCCTCATTACAGAAAATCTCTAGATCAGTGTATTGATGATATTTTTATAATTAGGATTCAAAACACATCCTTCCTTAAGGGTCACTACTGGTCAGCCTAGTCTGTACTTTTACATGGTTTATTATTATTTTTTTTTAATTTGGCAAAAAGGTGACCCAAAAGGAGTAATGTCTTTGTTGCCTGTATAGGAGCATTAATTTGTTAGCAATGACAGATGGTTCTCTAATCCACTTTCCTTTATTTGGGAGTTGGAATAATTACGCTAGAGAATTTGAGAGAAGGCAAAGTTATCTTGCTTGCCTTTTTTTTTTCTTGTTCCAGTCTGGTAAGAGGCAAGTAAATTAAATCCTAATATGGCAATTACACTTACTGGTGCTTAAAAACACTAAAAAATATATATATATGGTTAATGCATAATGTGTGAAATGTATACTTGGTTTATATTTCTTTTGTTTGTATTTGGCAGGTACATACTGGAATTATTTCATTTATATTTGGCAGGTGCATACAGAAACCTGTAGTCTTCATAATGTATAATTTTTAAAAAATGCAACATGTAAACTATTTAAAATAACTTTTAATAGTGTTCCTTTTTCCATATTTGAGGGTGATCCATATTGTAAATCACATATGCATATAAACAGTGTTTCTTTATGCATATATTTATTTAGTAGTTTATCTTTCTCCTTTTTAAGCTAAAGGAAGTAAAAGTGACTGTAACTTGATAGGAAGATTATACATATTTCATAAAATGAAGAAATACTTTCACAGTCATTTTAAATGTTAGCATTTTTTAAATGGAGGTTTGTGATTCCTATTTAAATACAACTGGGGATATTTGAGAAGTGTATTTTTTTTCCTGAAGTAGCATATTGTATAAATACTTGATAACTTAAAGTAGTATTCTCTAGCGAAGCAAGTAGTT
>NW_022448189.1:0-1900 GCF_009761245.1 Sapajus apella | reverse complement strand
CCTAGTCTTGGGTATGTCCCTCTGGCAGTGTGAGAATGGGCTAACACATACAGTAACTTAATAACAAAGGCATTATTATTATCATCAATTTACAAAGAAAGAAACAGAGCCAGAGAGAGAAAGAATTTGCTCAAAATAGCACAGCCAGTATTAAAACACAAGCAACTTTGACTCCAGAGATAATACTCTTGAATACAATAAAAACACTTTCAGCCGGATGCCATGGCTCACGCTTGTAATCCCAGCACTTTGGGAGGCCGAGGCGGGTGGATCACAAGGTCAAGAGATCGAGACCATCCTGGCCAACATGGTGAAACCCTGTCTCTACTAAAAAAACAAAAAATTAGCTGGGCATGGTGGCGCATGCCTGTAATCCCAGCTACTCAGGACGTTGAGACAGGAGAATTGCCTGAACCCAGGAGGCGGAGGTTGCGGTGAGCTGAGATCACGCCATTGCACTCCAGCCTGGATAACAAGAGTGAAACTCCGTCTAAAAAAAAAGAAAAACAAACAAACAAAAAAACACTTTCAAACAGAAAACAAGTTACCTTTAATATCTGTTCTTTAAAATTTAACAAAAATTAAAAATTGATGCATTTGTATTGTTATGAATGTCTGCATGTGAATGTATAATATAAATGAGAAATACTTAATATAAGCCAGAAAATGATAAAGAATTATTTTCATGAATAAAGTTAGAAAGCAGTTAAATTGTTATTTGCAGATGATACCTTTGTTTACTTAGAAAGACAACAAAAGCAACTGAAAGGCTATTTTTGAAATCTATTCAGATGGGTGGACAAAATTCTAAGATGACCCTCAGGATTCCCACTTCAGTGCACACCTGCTGTGTAAACCATTTCTCTGGAGTGTGAGAGAACGTGTGACTGTGGTGGGACATTTTTTATGTAATTAGGTTATAATGTATTGGCTCCCTTTTTATCATGAGAGATTATCTTGATAGAATAAACTTAATCAGATGTGCTTTTAAGAGAAAAAGCACATCATCGAAAAATACCTCTGCTTCTCTGAAATTAATCAAACTTCTTGGTGAGCCATGTGGTAAGCTGCTCATGGTGGCCACATGGGAAGGGTTATATTCAAATATTGTTTCAATTTCGTCTTTCAACATGATGCTTTCAGTATGGAGAACAAGAGTTTCTCATGATGGAGAAAAAACAAGGGACCTCATTTATGCAACAAATAATCACCCCCTCATCTGGGAGAACTTAAGAAAAAACAGAGATCAGAACATGACCACATCAATGGGAAGCAAAGGCAACTTGGTTGAAAGGGCTCCCTGGCATTACGAAGCAATGTCTACACAGAGGAAGTAAATGGTTAGCCTCTGGGATACCAATAGTCTACAAAAGAGGCTGATTTCATTCTCATCCTGATTAAATCTGCATTTCTGCAACATTCTGGTTACTAAATTCTACATAATTGATTACAAAAGTACCATGCAGACCAGTGGGTACCCTCCTAGAATTGAACTTATCATGAAAAAGAATACCCAATTCTTTAGATTCCAACATTAGAAAATGTTGAAAAAATAATGAATTTATTAATAACAATCTGAATTTCTAATTTTAGAAAATTCCACTATTCTGTAATACTTTGCGGAACTTTGAACACCTTAATATGAATATTTTTTTAATGTACACATTGTTATGTAGATAGTTTCTCTTTTATGTTAATGCAATAAGATCAATTAGAGAAAACATTTGAAATAAAAGAAAAATCATCAGAACCACATCTTTCAATGGCTTGGCATAATTGTCCTGCTCTTTGAAATGTTCATGAAGCAAAGACAAGATTTTGACTTTGTCCAATTTTTAAGTCTTTCACCTTTTCAAATCTAGTATCTTGGCTAAAAAAATTAGGAGGGAAAATTTTTTAG
>NW_022448188.1:0-1900 GCF_009761245.1 Sapajus apella | reverse complement strand
TTTTTTGTGTCTCTATCTCCTTCAGTTCTGCTCTGATCTTAGCTATTTCTTGTCTTCTGCTAGACTTTTTTTTTTGATCTTGCTCCTCTAGCTCTTTCAATTTTGATGATAGGGCGTCAATTTTTGATCTCTCCTTGCTTCTCATGTGGGCACTTATTGCTATATATTTTCCTCTAGATACTGCTTTAAATGTGTCCCAGAGATTTTGGTATGTTGTGTCTTCATTCTCGTTGGTTTCGAAGAACTTCTTTATTTCTGCCTTCATTTCATTGTTTATCCAGTCAACATTCAAGAGCAAGTTGTTCAGTTTCCATGAAGCTGTGCGGTTCTGAGTTAGTTTTTGAATTCTGAGTTCTAACTTGATTGCACTGTGGTCTGAGAGACTGTTTGTTACGATTTCCGTTCTTTTGCATTTTCTGAGGAGTGATTTACTCCCAATTATGTGGTCAATTTTAGAGTATGTGTGATGTGGTGCTGAGAAGAATGTATATTCTGTGGATTTTGGGTGGAGAGTTCTGTAAATGTCTATTAGGTTTGCTTGGTCCAGGTCTGAGTTCAAGTCCTGGATATTCTTGTTAATTTTCTGTCTGGTTGATCTGTCTAATGTTGACAATGGGGTGTTAAAGTCTCCCACTATTATTGTGTGGGGGTCTAAGTCCCTTTGTAAGTCATTAAGAACTTGCCTTATGTATCTGGGTGCTCCTGTATTGGGTGCGTATATATTTAGGATCGTTAGCTCTTCTTGTTGCATTGATCCTTTTACCATTATGTAATGTCCCTCTTTGTCTCTTATGATCTTTGTTGCTTTAAAGTCTAATTTATCAGAGATGAGAATTGCAACTCCTGCTTTTTTTTGCTCTCCATTTGCTTGGTAAATCTTCCTCCATCCCTTTATTTTGAGCCTTTGTGTATCCTTGCATGTGAGATGGGTTTCCTGGATACAGCACACCGATGGGTTTTGTCTTTTGATCCAATTTGTCAGTCTGTGTCTTTTGATTGGGGCATTTAGTCCATTTACATTTAGGGTTAATATTGTTATGTGTGAATTTGATACTGCCATTTTGGTGCTAGCTGGGTGTTTTGCCCTTTAGTTGAGCTGGTACTTGTTGTTCCTTTATATGTGTAGAGCCTCTTTCAGGAGCTCTTGTACAGCTGGCCTGGTGGTGACGAAATCTCTGAGTACTTGCATGTTCACAAAGGATTTTATTTTTCCTTCACTTATGAAGCTTAGTTTGGCTGGATAGGAGATTCTGGGTTGAAAGTTCTTTTCTTTAAGGATGTTGAATATTGGCCCCCATTCTCTTCTGGCTTGTAGGGTTTCTGCTGAGAGATCTGCTGTGAGTCTGATGGGCTTCCCTTTGTGGGTAACCCGACCTTTCTCTCTGGCTGCCCTTAGTATTTTCTCCTTCATTTCGACCCTGGTGAATCTGACGATTATGTGCCTTGGGGTTGCTCTTCTTGACGAATATCTTTGTGGTGTTCTCTGTATTTCCTGGACTTGAATGTTTGCCTGCCTTGCTAGGTTGGGGAAGTTTTCCTGGATAATATCCTGCAGAGTATTTTCCAGCTTGGATTCATTCTCTTCGTCGCATTCGGGTACGCCTATCAAACGTAGATTAGGTCTTTTCACATAGTCCCACATTTCTTGGAGACTTTGTTCATTCTTTTTTACCCTTTTTTCTCCAGTCTTGCCTTCCCGTTTTATTTCATTGAGTTGATCTTCGACCTCTGATATCCTTTCTTCTGCTTGGTCCATTCGGCTGTTGATACTTGTGCATGCTTCACGAAGTTCTCGTGTTGCAGTTTTCAGCTCCATCAATTCACTTATATTCCTTTCTATTTTGTCCATTCTTGTTAGCATTTCGTCAAATCTTTTTTCAAGGTTCTTAGTTTCTTTGCA
>NW_022448187.1:0-1901 GCF_009761245.1 Sapajus apella | reverse complement strand
AGGAGGTTGCAGTGAGCGGAGATCGCGCCATTGCACTCCAGCCTGGGCAACAAAAGCGAAACTCTGTCTCAAAAAAAAAAAAAAAAAAGAAAAAGAAAAGAAAGGTATAAGTGAAACCACAGTGAACAATTGCTAGGATGGTTAACATGAAAGAGACTAATGATAACTCAGTGATGGTATGTGGAGCCATAGTAACTGGCATCCCCTGCTAGTGGTAGTATCATTTGCTATAACCACTTTAGAAAACCAGTTGACATTATTGGCCTAAGCTGAAAATAGAAACACTATTCCACAACAGTTGTATTCCTGGATACAGAAGTTAGAGAGTGTATATGTACATGCAAAAATGTTTTTAGCGGTATTTCTTTCCATTTTCTGTATCTTGATTTGGGAAGTGGGTACATATGTGTGCATGTGTACAAATTAATTGAGCTTTACATTGAAGATTTCTGTACCTTATTGTAAGTTATATTTCAGTTAAAAGTAAATAAAAAGGAAGACCTTTATACTTTTTTTTCATTTCTGGAATATCTTAGTTGATTCCTTTGAAAAATATATTTGGTGATTTTTTTGTATAGTCTTTTGCTCCTCAATTCAGTTTCCATTTCTGTCATTTAAGAACATTTTTGTCTTTCAGTTTTCAATTGAAAGCTTTCATGATCCCACCATTAAATAAAATTTCTTTTTATATTTTAGGTAGACACCTAGTAGCATATTAAGGAGGTAGAATATTTGTCGTAGTTTATCAAGAATTTTTTTTTTGAGGCGGAGTTTCGCTCTTGTTACCTAGGCTGGAGTGCAATGGCGTGATCTTGGCTCACCACAACCTCTGCCTCCTTGGTTCAAGCAGTTCTCCTGCCTCAGCCTCCCGAGTAACTGGGATTACAGGCATGCGCCACCACACCTGGCTATATTTTATATTTTTAGTAGAGACGAGGTTTCTCCATGTTGGTCACACTGGTCTCAAATTCCCAACCTCAGGTGATCTGCCCGCCTTGGCCTCCCAAAGTGCTTGGACTATAGGTATGAGCCACCGTGCCTGGCTTTGCCGAGAATTTTTTTAAAATCATGAAGGTGTGTTGAATTTGATTGGATGTTTTTCTTCATCTATGTTAATTACGTGATTTTTGTCCTTTAATCTGTTGTCTTAGTTTGGATTTCTTTAGAAGTAGACTCTGAAACTAGAATTTAAGAGCAAGTAGTTTATTTGGGAGATAAGTTTAGGCAACACCAGTAGGGAGTGATAAGTTAGACAGAAAAAGGAAAGAAGCCAGTAAGAGGTGGTGTCAACCTAAATAACAGACATTTCTATTCTTTTTCTGGAGAATAGAAAACTAAAAACAGTGGTACTTTTCCAACTCATGAGGCTAGTTAAACTTGTTATAAAAAATAATGAAGACAACATAAGAAAACAGGACAATCTCACATATTACACAGAATCCACTTTAATAACATAAGAAAAAGTATTAATAAACCAAATTCAGCATTACATAAAAAAGAATAGCACAAAATAGCCAAAGTAAGTTTGTTTCAGAATGCAAGGTTGGCTTAACATTTGAAAATCTATTACCGTAATTCACCACACTATAGGATATAGTAAATGCTGTTGGTGCCCCACTGATATTCCTTCCACATTTATCAGTTCTGCAGATGCAGGCCCCAATTACCACTGTCAGCACCTGGAACTTTATGTCTGAGGGCATTCTCAGGCTGCACAAACATATAACAGGCTAAAAGGACCAAAGAATTTGCACCCAACCTTCAAAAGCAACCCTCAACCGATGACTGATGGGACTAGATGGATAAACACACCAGTTGCCTTGTTCTTTTGGAGAGGATAACCCTACAGCATGCTATACAAACTCTCAAAGTCCCTAACAGTGTTAAGCTCCAGTTAATGG
>NW_022448186.1:0-1901 GCF_009761245.1 Sapajus apella | reverse complement strand
TTACTATATTTTGAAATCTTGTATTTCAATGAATAACTGCTTTTTTTCTTTTAGGACATGGCTTTCCTCAGAGAATATGTTCACCTTCCTTTTCCGTGTGACACTGCTCTTTTAAAATTTCTTTTATGACTCCGTATAAACAACATAAACCTTCCCTATTAAGTTTTCCCATCTTGGATGCCATGCTTCCATGTTGTTTTGGGTGCATAGAAGTCCGTTATCAGAAACAACACTGGTGTAAAATTGTTGCATGTCTTCTCATCCTACCGTGCACATAATTATTTCTAACCGGGGCATAACTTCACTGGCTTTTTGAGACAAATGCGGCTTTAATTCATTAAAAGCTCCTGAATTGTAATCAGTTGGAAGGAATGCTAATGTAGGCAACCGATGCTTTTTTAAACTGAAGTTTTCGTCATTATCATATCGCATGAGCAGTCCACTCATCTGAAATTTTCACCAATTGCTTCTCTTTAAACCACACTGAATTTCCAAATACAGACACTAACAAGGTAATAATTCCGCCTAATATGATGCAACTATCATGTTATTGTGATTTTCAGGATTTTTGGATGTGAGAGATTTTAGACTTTAAGGATTTGGACTTTAGGGATTGTTTCTTTCAGAATTAAGATCCAAAACTGTTTCCAATATCCTGTGGTTGGAGTAGGTTACTGAAACCAGAAGAAGATCTCATAATAAGGTGACCTTGTGTATAGGGCAAATTCTGGAGGCCCCATATACAAAATGGGATGTCTATCTCAAAAAGACTCTGAGGTCCATGTTCTGATTTTGAGGCCCTTGCTGTGTCATTAATAAAGGTTAAAGATGTCATCCCTGTCATGGGTAGGCAGACATTTTCCCCTGTCAATTGTTTTTCCTGTTCTGTTATTTCTTTTTGGTAAGCCACTGGCCAAAGAAATCATTACCTTTTCTTGTGTCAAAGCGAATAGTAGGCAGGTGGATCACCTGGGATCAGGAGTTTGAGACCAGCCTGGCCAGCATGGGAGGCCCCATCTCTACTAAAAATACAAAAATTAGCCTGGCATGGTTGTATCCACCTGTGATCCCAGCTACTCGGATGGCTGCAACAGAAATCGATTGAACCTGGGAGGTGAAGGTTGCAGTGTGCCGAGATCGCACCACTGCACTCCAGCCTGGGTGACAGACCGAGGATCTGTCTCACAAAAAATAAGGGTCTCTGTTATTACAACAGCAATTCTGTCCCCTGTTCAGCCTGATCCATAAGTTTAGAAGTAGTCTTTTTCAGTGTCCACACTCAGTGTTCTGTAGAAACTGAAGAAATAATCCAAGCAATAAAACTAAGCTGGAAAGAAAAAAGTTAATTGTGTCTTTCGTTGACAGCTTGCCTATTGATTTGTAAGACATAGCTATGTTGATTGTTCTAATTAGAGAGGCAATATATTTTTATTGCAGGCATTACCCCAACATGCAAGAAAGTGTAAAACAACTTCCCACTAATGTTTTTTGTGTATGTATTTTTCTTTTTCTTTTTTAGTAGAGATGGGGTTTCACTATGTTGGTCAGGCTGGTTTTAAACTCCTGACCTCAGGTGATCCGCCAGCCTTGGCCTCCCAACGTGCTGGGATTACAGGTGTGTGCCACCGCGCCCGGCATTTTTTCTTTTTAACTTGTCTCTAGCATCAGAAAAATATCAGTGTTTTATTAAATGTGCGCTGTCTTCAGATGAGCACAGAACTAAAAGTAAAATGCAAGAAAAGAGTAAACACTTGACTAGAATGTTAAATAACAGAAGAGTTAAAGTATTTGATATGTCTGGCTGCTTTGATATGGATAAAATTTATGTAACAGCATTGGTTTTACTCACCTGTTGGAATAATGGGTGAGAGGGTATGGACATCAGAAATCTCTTCAGTATC
>NW_022448185.1:0-1901 GCF_009761245.1 Sapajus apella | reverse complement strand
TAGTAGGACTTTTTTTAAATTGCAAAAATAAGTACTTGTTTTTTTTTAAATACATATATGTATATTTTATTAATAGCACCCATAATGTAATGTCAGTATTTTTTCCCATTTATTTATTTTATTGCATTTTAGGTTTTGGGGTACATGTGAGGAACATGCAAGATTGTTGCATAGGTACACATGTGGCAGTGTGATTTGCTGCCTTCCTCTCCATCACCTACATCTGGCATCTCTCCCCTTGCTATCTCTTCCCAACTCCCCACCCCCCACCGTCCCTCCCCTATTTCCTCCCAACTGACCCTGGTGTGTAGTGTTCCCCTCCCTGTGTCCATGTGCTCTCATTGTTCAACACCTGCCTATGAGTGAGAACATGCGGCATTTGATCTTCTGCTCTTCTGTCAGTTTGCTGAGAATGATGGTTTCCATGTTCATCCATGTCCCTACAAAGGACACAAACACATTGTTTTTGATGGCTGCATAATATTCCATGGCGTATATGTGCCATATTTTCCCTGTCCAGTCTATCATCGATGGGCATTTGGGTTGGTTCCAGGTCTTTGCTATTGTAAACTGTGCTGCAATGAACATTCGTGTGCACGTGTCTTTATAGTAGAACGATTTATAATCCTTTGAATATATACCCAGGAATGGGATTGCTGGGTCAAATGGAATTTCTATTTCTATGTCCTTGAGTAATCGCCACACTGTTTTCCACAATGGTTGAACTAATTTACACTCCCACCAAGAGCATAAAAGTGTTCCTATTTCTCCACATCCTCTCCAGCATCTGTTGTCTCTAGATTTTTTAATGATCACCATTCTAACTGGTGTGAGATGGTATCTCAATGTAGTTTTGATTTGCATTTCTCTGATGACCAGTGATGATGAGCATGTTTTCATATGTTTGTTGGCCTCATGTATGTCTTCTTTTGTAAAGTATCTGTTCATATCCTTTGCCCACTTTTGAATGGGCCATTTGTTTTTTTCTTGTAAATCTGTTTTAGTTCTTTGTAAATTCTGGATATCAGCCCTTTGTCAGATGGGTAAACTGCAAAAGTTTTTTTCCATTCTGTTGGTTGCCGATTCGCTCTAATGACTGTTTCTTTTGCTGTGCAGAAGCTGTGGAGTTTGATTAGGTCCCATTTGTCTATTTTGGCTTTTGTTGTCAATGCTTTTGGTGTTTTGGTCATTAAGTCCTTGCATAAAATCTAGGTAATGTCAGTATTAAGAGTCTTGAAAATAATGAGAAATTCACCATAATTTGTAATATACACATATACTTTAACACTAGTTATTTTAGATTTTAGAATGTTTTGTATCTCAAAATGTAAGTACACATTTATTATTTGTAGTTATGTCAATAATATTGACCTAGATTTATTACAAAAAAAGAGTTTTTGCTTGTTGACTATGTTGTTGTTAGCTATTACGTATCTTCAGTGCTATTTATTGTTTATCTTACATTCTTCTCCAGTATTATTTTATTTGATTGATTTTTCTTAGCCTCCTTCCTGATATGATGCTCAGATACTGATCTAGAAAAATCTGTACTAACACTCTCCTGGTACAAATTTGTTAATTATATGGTAGATTTTCTTTCAGGTTGAGTGAAAACTCTTTGACTTGTAAGAGAGGAGATATTTGAAAATGTACAGATAGGTAAAAACCCACACCTCTTTATTTAATATTCCATTTATTGTTAATATCATGTAACTTATCACTTTTCAAAATAGAAATTTATTTCTTTATCAAAGGTAATTCAATAAAATTTCCTCTGGAAAGTCAGTGCAATTCTAGCTAAAATTAAAATTAGTTTTTACAAAAGTAACTAGATGCTCTAAATATCATCTTTGGTTCTATTGCATCGGAACACTTATAAATCAATATCTTTAGTATAGTTT
>NW_022448184.1:0-1901 GCF_009761245.1 Sapajus apella | reverse complement strand
ACCGACAGCAAGGAAGAGCTTTTCTCACAGCACGTGGGAGGCCCAAGTGTCACCCCTTTCCCATCGCCCTCAGATGAGCACGAACTCCCCAGGCCCTCTCCCCCTCACACCGTCCCCTCTGCTCCTTGAACAAACCTGGCAAACGCTCACCTCAGGGCCTTTGCACAGGCACTTCTCTCTGCCCAAAATATCTTATTTTTATTTTTAAAAGTAGAGACAGGGGTCTCATGCTGACCACGCCGTTCATAAACTCCCGGGCTGGGGCGACTCCCCAGCCTCAGTCTCCCTAAGTGCCGAGATTACACGTGTGAGACAACGTGCCGGGCAGCAA
Source organism: Sapajus apella (assembly GCF_009761245.1). Classification (NCBI taxonomy): domain Eukaryota; kingdom Metazoa; phylum Chordata; class Mammalia; order Primates; family Cebidae; genus Sapajus; species Sapajus apella. The sequence goes on along the minus strand of NW_022448184.1, from coordinate 1,570 downwards.
AGTGACTCTCACTTCCGCTCAGTTTCGTCTCCCATCCCGGCTGTCCACGCTGGCGTCCCTCTCACAAAAGGAAAGGTCTGTTTAGCCGGGCATGGCGGCGCCTGCCTGTAATCCAGCTATTCGGGAGCCTGAGGCAGGAGAGTTGCTTGAAACCGGAAAATGGAAGTTGCAATGAGCAGGGATCGCACCACTGCACTCCAGCCTGGCGACGGAGCGAGACTCTGTTTCAGTTTATAAAAAGAAAATAAATAAATAAATAAAAATAAAAGGGAAGATCCGCTCTTTTTCCCTCTTGTCCCATGTGGAATTATGCAGTCACCTGTGGGACACTGGACTTAATCTCCCCCCCTCCACCCGCCAGCACCAGGAGGGGCCTATCGTGTTCAGGACAGAGACCCTGGAGGCTGCTCAGAGCCTGGCCAGGGCAGACGTTTAATAAACATCTGTTAAGACAGGCAGGACTTATTTCAACCTTAGAGCTGGCCAGAGAAGTCAGGAAAGGGCGAAAGCAGGGGCACAGCGGAGGTGTCTTCATGCTCGCCCCTGCCCGTCACTGACTCTCATGCCAGGGCACATGCCAGCCACATGGGGACTCAGGGATCCAAGGCACATTCTCCTGAATGCCACACTTATGGAAGGTGTCACATGGCACTGGGGCTCCCGGGGCCCTGCTGAGCTGAGGGTGGCCAGGGAAGACGGAGTCAGCTACGGAGGGCAGGGGCGGGGGCGGCTCCCTGTTCCACGCGGCAGGTGCACAGCAAAAGCTCAGGGTGTCTACCCCAGAGAGAAAAGAAGGCAGGGCGCCCTTTGGCCCAGCAGGGCAAGGACAGAAAAGTGTGGCTCTTTTGAATTCTGAGAGTCTGAGGAGGGACAGGGAGCCTCACACTCCTCCCTGCATGCCAGCTGCAAGGATCCTAGGACACGGCACACTTTTGATGCTGGCCGAGTCTGGGGAAATAATGCAGTGAAGACAGCAGAGGTCTGCCTCACAGGGCAGAGGGAATGCAGAACAGAACGGGGGGCCCGGAGCCGGAACGGTGCCTGGAGAGGCGAGTGCTGGGGCGGGGACGGGGGGGAGGGGGTTGGGGGGGAGGCACTGCACTGTAAGAGCCCGGCTGGCTTCTGCTGGGGCGCAGGGGCGGCTGGCGCCGCTGTAAGTGAGGGCAGAGACCAGGGAGGAGGTTCCTGCCATTGCCGGCGGTGGAAGGTCGGGGTCGCAGGCCGCTGACACCGGACTCCAGCCCCTCCCCGCGGCTCTCAGCAGGCGGAGCCTCACACCCGTTGGCCTCCGTCTCCGACCTCCGTGCCCCAGTAACTCCAGCTAGAGACTCCGACACCCCATGGCAACCGGCCCCGGGCTTCTCTCTGCCTGGGAAGCTCGCCCTGGGGTCCCCGGAACAGGCACCTTCTCTTAATTTGACCCCCGGGAGCCTTCCCGCCCTCGCTCTGCCCCCACAGCCCCATCTGGAACCTGTGGACTGCACTGCGACTGGCCGGAGCTTCCAGATGGAGGTGCCCTCGGCGGGGCCGCCACTCCTGGCACGCAGCAGCCACACCCAACCCCACCCCA
>NW_022448183.1:0-1902 GCF_009761245.1 Sapajus apella | reverse complement strand
ACTGGATGGGAAGGGATAAATCCCAGCTGATACTTGCTTCCCTTAGAAAGATGCAATGGAAAGAGGTGGGAACAAGCACCACCTGCAGAAGTCACAGTCCACCTCTAAGTCCCCTGCACTGGCTAAAAGTCCCTGTCATGGGGGCTCCATGTCCCAGTTGACATTGGAGGAAGGATGGTGGGGGATGCAGAAAGCTACATGGAGCTCAGGGACCTTCCTCCATTTCCACCTGGCTCCTCCTCTTTGCTGGTGCTGGACGGAGCAGGGGTAAGTGGTGGTGTCTCCACCCTCACAGTGACCCCATGTCTCTCAGAGCTGGTGTCACTGATGACATCCCTCTCGGATCCTGCCACAGGCCTGCCTGGAGAACAGCCCACAGCCCAGTGCCCTCCCAGCAGTTGATGAGTCTGGGGTGCTGGTTGGGTTATGCTTCAGGAATGATGGCAGAAAATAAGCTCCACCTTCTTCTCTGAAAAGGGGGAGGTGGCAGGGCCTAGCATTCACATCCTAGACCACAGGGGTGTGGGTTTTCAATGTTGGTTGGAAACACCATTGCCAATCACTTCTAGAAGCATTTGCTTGTTTGCTTCCCTGTGTTTCTAAAGCATAGCATTCTCAATGCCCTTAAACTCATGGGTGGAAGATTTCACGGCAGGAGAGTGTGTTCTTTCCTGCTCTCATCTCTGGGGGCATCTGATGCTTGTGACCTTCAGATGATACTGAAATAGCCCCAGCCCTGGGCACCAGGAGACAGGAGGCTCAGTCCTGGCCTTCTCTGCCTTCGCCTTGTCCTGCTGTGAGGTTTCCACAGGCACCCTGTGCCACTGGGCCATTCTCACCTGGGAATTGAGGGAGAACAATCTGCTTCTTAAGGAAGAACAAAATGAGGCAAGGGCTGCTTGTGTTGGGGGCTGGATCCCTGAACTCAGAGAAATTTAGAAGCTGCAATAACTGGATTGGGAGTGGTGACTCACACCTGTAATCTCAGTACTTAGGAGGCCATGGCATGTGGATCACCTGAAGTCAGGAGTTTTAGACCAGCCTGGCCAACATGGTGAAACCCCATATCCACTAAAAAAGCACAAAAACTAGCCCCACATAGTGGTTGGTGCCCGTATCTCAGCTACTCAGGAGGCTGATGTGGGAGAATCACTTGAACCCAGGAGGCAGAGGTTGCAGTGAGCCAAGATCATGGCACCGTACTCCAGGCTGGGTGACAGAATGAGACTGCATCTGAAAAAAAAAAAAAAGAAGAAGCCAGAACAACTACATAACTAGTAGCACCACACTACCTGCTCTGGAGAAAGAACTCTTCTTTTTTCTTTTTTTAAGCTGGAGTTCTGCTATGTCACGAAGGCCTGAGTGTAGAGGTGAGATCTTGGCTCACTGCAACCTCTGCCTCCTGTGTTCAAGGGATTCTCCCACCTCACCCACCCCCCCACCGACCCTCTGCAAGTAACTGGGATTATAGGCATGCACCACCTTGAAAAGCGAATTTTGCTATTTTTAATAGAGATGGAGTTTTGCCATGTTGACCAGGCAGGCCTTGAACTGCTGATCTCAATGATTCACCCACCTCAGCCTCACCAAGGGTTGGGATTACAGGTGTTAACCACCATGCCTGGCCTGGAGAAAAGACTTTAAATGACGCAATGTAGGAAGAGCAAGGTTGTGAAGACCTACCCTGGCTGAGGTAGCTCATGCAAGTCAGTCTCTCTGAGCCTCAGTCTGTTGATATGGGAATTGGGATGTCATTATAGCTCCTTCACAAGACAAGTGGCAGGTCAGGTGTCAGAATGCACAGGCAGGCCCTTTGCAACTGGATAAGCTCCATACAGATCTGGAAAGGGGAAGGAGAGAAAGAAGGAGGGGTTTCCACGGCTGCATAGGGCATCTTTTGGC
>NW_022448182.1:0-1902 GCF_009761245.1 Sapajus apella | reverse complement strand
GGTGCAGGGAGAAGCCTCTGTGTGAATGACACTGCAGCACTATTTTTAATATAAAAGTGGTAACCAACTGAGCCAGCCACCCAGCAGAAACTGCTTAGAGGAATGATGACTCATCCCTCAGAGGGAATTCAGTGCAGCGGGTAAAAAGAGTTGATTTATTGTCATGAGCCTGGATAATGGAGATACACTAAGTGATCAAAAAGCAACTTGCAGAACTATACTAATGATTCAGTTGATAAACAAAAGCAAAGCTTTACATTTCTGCATAATCACAGATGCAAATGCCTGAAAAAGTCTAAAAAGATGCATGCTAAACTGCCGACCGGACGTTAGTGAGTGAAAGGACACTTTGGCGGCCTTTTGCTCCCTATACTTTTAAAATATTCAAATGCTTTAAATTTAAATATTTTCATGTATTACTTAACAGTAATTATTATGTGATAATACTGACTGGAGCATATAAGCTGCTCAGTAAATACTAACTCCTCAACAGTTTCTCCCAAAACAAAGGAGCATGAGGCCTGCAGCCCTAACACCTGCTGCTGTGGCTGCCTGAGTTTGGGGATGGCCTCTGAGAACAAGGTCTACAGACGGAGGTGTGGAGGGAGGAAGAGGAAACAAGGGAACAGAGGTCTGTGCAGCCTGTCATCCTCCACCCTCGCCTGGATCTTGCATCAACCCAGACTAAACACTGCATTTCACCATATCTTCTGTTCCTCAAAACTGCTCTTTATGTTGCTATAGAGGGGATATCATTTTCATTATCATTGGTTTCAGAGTTCACAATTTTTCTGCTCTCCTTAGAGACATATGTTTTCATTCTTTTTAAAGGATATTTATTTTTTCCTTCCTGATTATAGTTAATATTCCAAATGAAGAAAAGCATAAAGGTATACAAGTTTAAGTAGTGGCTTATACGTGTAATCCTAGCAATTGGGAGGTCGAGGTGGGAGGATACCTTGAGCCCAGGAGTTTAAGACCAGTCTGGGCAACATGAGACCCCATTTCTACAAGTCAGTCAATCAATAAAATTAAAAATCTGTACTAGTAATCATATACTTTGGTAGTAGAAATAGAAATATTTCTCGAAGCATTTTGGTCATATATACAGCAAGCGTCTTTAAAAAGTTGTATACTCTACTAAGGAAATGCTATTCTTTAAAAAGGTCGTGTGCGTTATCCAAAAGTTACACTTACAGGAATTATTGTTGAAGGAAAAGTCAGTCTGAAATTAAGACAAAAAATTTATGTCTGAGGCTGTTAAATATAATAAAATCTACAGTAGCCAAATGTAGATAATTGAAATAGCCAAAACTAGGGAGGTATTAACAAATAATTAAATATTCATACACTGAAACAGATTGTATCCATTGGAACACATATGTTAGGTTTTGGGGAAATGATTAATGGGAGGAAAAAAAGACACTGTTCCTAAAAGATACAAAAGAAGGTTTAATGTATGGATCTAATGCTGTTAAAATTAAAAATAATTGCCCTTTATTAAAAACGCAATTCCTAAAGCCATCGTGGAAATGTCTTTTATGATTAAACCATGCATTGTTTGTCTATCTTCCGTCTGTTGTATATGCATGCTGGTTCAGATTTGTCTATACTATAAATATTTCTGTAACAAACACATTTACATATGAATCTATAAGGCGCATCTCTTTTTAGAGTGTCTTAGAATAGATGGCTTCAGTTGGTCAGAACAGATTTTAGAGATTTTTTTGCCCTTTTCTGACCACAATACGTTCTTAAGAACATGCAGTTGGAATATTTCTTCATTCATGTTGTCTCCCTTTCCTTCCACCAAATCCGAACTTCTGAAGGTCCCTATTGTTTGCACTTCTTGCCTCTCCCCAAGCGCCCATACACACACACACACACACACACACACACACA
>NW_022448181.1:559-1902 GCF_009761245.1 Sapajus apella | reverse complement strand
CAGCGAGTTAGAAACACGTTTCTTCTAAAAGCAGCCTTTGGATATTCCAGTGTGAAAGGGCCTGCAGGCCGTAATCAGAAACATCTTGCTCTAAAACAAAAAGGCAGCTATCTAGTAGAATGGTTGTCAAGGTGTAAAATCATCTTATGGAGTTAAATTCCTGTGTGTGTCCAGAGGTTCTGAAATCTTTTCTTTGGGGAATCTGGATTCAGTGAGTTAGAAACACGTTTCTTCTAAAATCTTCGTTTACATATTCCGGAATGACTGAGACTAAAGGCTGTAATGAGAAATATATTACTATAAAACAAAAACGCAGCTATCTAGCAGAATGGTTGTCAAGCTGTAAAATCATCTTATGGAGTTAAATTCATGTGTGTGTCCAGAGGTTCTGAAATCTTTTCTTTGGGGAATCTGGAAACAGATATTTTCAGCCTTACCCCTGCATTTGAGACCTAGCATTAAGACTGCGTTTAAAACACAGGATAAACGTCAAGTTCAAACTGCTCTTCTTTGTGTTCGTTCACCTTAGGAAGTTGCAACTATGTTTAGATTCAGCGAGTTAGAAACACGTTTCTTCTAAAAACTGCGTTTGGATGTTCCAGAATGACTGAGACTAAAGGCCGTGATGAGAAATATGTTGCTCTAAAACAAAAACGCAGCTATCTAGCAGAATGGTTGTCAAGCTGTACAATCATCTTACAGAGTTAAACTGACCTGTGAGTGCAGTAGTTCAGAAATCCTTATGTTGTAGAATCTGGAAACAGATATTTCCAGCCTTATACAGGCCTTTAAGACCTAGCAGTAAGACTGCATTTAAAACACAGGAGAAACATCTAGTTCAAACTGCACTGCTTTCTGTTCGTTCACCTTAGGAAGTTGCAACTATGATTAGATTCAGCGAGTTTGAAACACATTTCTTCTAAAAGCAGCATTTGGATATTCCAGTGTGAAAGGGCCTGCAGGCCGTAATCAGAAACATCTTGCTCTAAAACAAAAAGGCAGCTATCTAGCAGAATGGTTGACAAGCTTTACAATCTTCTTATACAGCTAAACTGACGTGTGTGTGCAGTAGTTCAGAAATCCTTTCGTTGGAGAATCTGGAAAGAGATATTTCCAGCCTTATACAGGCATAGGAGAACTAACAGTAAGACGGCCTTTAAAACACTGGAGAAAAGTCTAGTTCAAACTGCTCTGCTTTGTGTTCGTACACCTTAGGAAGTTGCATCTATGTTTAGATTCAGCGAGTTAGAAAGACATTTCTTCTAAAAGCAGCATTTGGATATTCCAGTGTGAAAGGGCCTGCAGGCCGTAATCAGAAACATGTTTCTCTAAAACAAAAACGC
>NW_022448181.1:0-459 GCF_009761245.1 Sapajus apella | reverse complement strand
GCAGGCCGTAATCAGAAACATGTTGCTCTAAAACAAATCGCAGCTATTTAGCAGAATGGTTGTCAAGCCCTAAAATCATCTTATGGAGGTAAATTGATGTGTGTGTGCAGTGGTTCTGAAATCTTTTCTTTGGGTAATCTGGAAACAGATATTTCCAGCCTTACACAGGCATTTAAGACCTTGCAATAAGACTGCGTTTGAAACACAGGATAAACGCCAAGTTCAAACTGCTCTGCTTTGTGTTCGTTCAGCTTAGGAAGTTGAATCTATGTTTAGATTCAGGGAGTTAGAATCACGTTTCTTTTAAAAGATGCGTTTGGATATTCCAGAATGACTGAGACTAAAGGCGGTGATGAGAAATATCTTGCTCTAAAACAAAAACGCAGCTATCTAGCATAATGGTTGTCAATCTGTGCAATCAACATACAGAGTTAAACTGATGTGTGTTTGCAGCAGTTC
>NW_022448180.1:0-2211 GCF_009761245.1 Sapajus apella | reverse complement strand
CAAAGGCAGCTTTTAGAAGAAACGTGTTTCTAACCCGCTGAATGTAATCATAGATAAACCTTCCTAAGGTGAACGAACACACAGGAGAGATGTCTGAAAGAGACGTTTCTCCTGTGGTTTAGATTCGATCTTACCGCTAATTCTTATGAGCCTGTACATGGCTGGAAATATCTCTTTCCAGAGTCTCCAAAGAAAGGGTTTCTCAACTGCTCCATTCACACATCTGTTTAACTCTGTAAGTTGAATATACACCTTGACAATCATTCTGCTACATAGCTTCGTTTTCGTTTTAGATGCAGATATTTCTCATTACACCATACACACCCATTCACTCAGGAATATGTAAACGCAGCTTTTAGAAGAAACGTGTTTCTAACTCGCTGAATCTAAACATAGATGCAACTTCCTAAGGTGAACGAACACATAGCAGAGAAGTTTGAAACAGACGTTTCTGCTGTGGTTTCGACGCGATCTAACCGATAATTTTTAAGAGCCTTTATATGGCCTGAAATATCTCTTTGAATATTCTCCAAAGAAAGGGTTTTTGAACTGGTACATTCACACATCTGTTTAACTCTGTAAGTTGAATATACACCTTGACAATCATTCTGCTACATAGCTCCGTTTTTGTATTACAGCCAGATATTTCTCATTGCATCCTATACTCCCATGACTCAGGAATATCCAAACACAGCTTTTAGAAGAAACATGTTTCTTACCCGCTGAATATAATCATAGATGCAACTTCCTAAGGTGAACGAACACACAGGAGAGATGTCTGAAAGAGACGTTTCTCCTGTGGTTTAGATTCGATCTTACCGCTAATTCTTATGAGCCTGTATGTGGCTGGAAATATCTCTTTCCAAACTCTCCATAGATAGGTTTTCTCAACTAGTACATTCACACATCTGTTTATCTCTCTAAGGTGAATACTCACCGTGACTATCATTCTGCTACATGGGTCCGTTTTTGTTTTAGAGCCAGATATTCCTCAATACAACCTGTAATTCTTATGATCCTGTATATGGCTGGAAATATCTCTTTCCAGATTCTCCAAATAAAGGTTTTCTGAACTTCTACATTCACTTATCTTTTTAACTCTGTAACTTGAATATACCCCTGGATAATCATTGTGCTACATAGCTCGATTTTTGTTTTAGAGCCAGATATTTCTCATTACATTGTATACTCCCATTGACTCAGGAAAATCCAAACGCAGCTTTTAGAAGAAACGTGTTTCCAACTCGCTGAATCTAAACATAGATGCAACTTCCTAACTTAAACGAACACACAGCAGATAACTTTGAAACAGACGCTTCTCCTGTGGTTTTGATTCGACCTTACTGCTAATTCTTATGAGCCTGTATATGGCTGTACATATCTCTTTCCAGGTTCTGCAAGGAAAGGGTTTCTGAACTGCTACATTCCCACATCTGTTTAACTCTGTACGTTGAGTATACACCATGACAATCATTCTGCTACATAGCCCCGATTTTGTTTTAGGGCAAGATATTTTTCATTACATCCTATAGTCCCATGTACTCAGGAATATCCAAACGCAGCTTTTAGATGTAACTTTCTAAGGTGAGCGAACACACAGCAGAGAAGTTTCAAACAGACGTTTCTCCTGTGGTTCAGATTCGATCTTACCGCTTATTCTTATGAGSCTGTATATGGCTGGAAATATCTCTTTCCAAACTCTCCAAAGAAAGTGTTTCTCAACTGCCACACTCACACCTCTGTTTAATCTGTAAGGTGAATATACACCTTGACAATCATTCTGCTACATAGCCCCGTTTTTGCTTTAGGGCAAGATATTTTTCATTACATCCTATAGTCCCATGTACTCAGGAATATCCAAACGCAGCTTTTAGAAGAAACGTTTTTCTAACCCGCTAAATCTAAACATAGTCGCAACGTCCTAAAGTGAACGAACAGACAGCAGAGAAGATTAAAAAAGACGTTTCTCCTGTGGTTTAGATTCGATCTTACCGCTAATTCTTATGAGCCTGTATGTGGCTGGAAATATCTCTTTCCAGATTCTCTAAAGAAAGGGTTTCTGAACTGCTACAGTCACACATCTGTTTAACTCTGGAAGTTGAATATACACCTTGAAAATCATTTTGCTACATACCTCCTTTTTTTTTAGAGCCAGATATTACTCATTACATCCTATACTCCCAATCACTCAGGAATATACAAACGCAGCTT
>NW_022448179.1:0-1903 GCF_009761245.1 Sapajus apella | reverse complement strand
TCCTGGGGATGCAAGGCTGGTTCAACATACGCAAATCTATAAACATAATTCACCACATAAAAAGAACCAAAGACAAAAACCACATGATTATCTCAATTGATGCAGAGAAGGCCTTTGACAAAATTCAACAGCCCTTTATGCTAAAAACCCTCAATAAGCTAGGTATTGATGGAACGTATCTCAAAATAATAAAAGCTATTTATGACAAACCAACAGCCAATATCATACTGAATGGGCAAAAAGTGGAAGCATTCCTCTTGAAATCTGGCATTAGGCAAGGATGCCCTCTAACACCACTACTATTCAATATAGTACTGGAAGTTCTAGCCAGAGCAATCAGGCAAGAAAAAGAAATAAAGTGTATTCAAATAGGAAAGGAGGAAGTCAAATTATCTCTATTTGCAGACGACATGATTGTATATCTAGAAGACCCCACTGTCTCAGCCCAAAATCTCCTGAAACTGATAAGCAACTTCAGCAAAGCCTCAGGATACAAAATCAATGTGCAAAAATCACATGCATTCCTATACACCAATAACAGACTTAAAGACAGCCAAATCAAGAACAAACTGCCATTCACAATTGCCACAAAGAGAATAAAATATCTAGGAATACAACTAACAAAGAACGTAAAGGACCTCTTCAAGGAGAACTACAAGCCACTACTCAACAGAGGACACAAACAGATGAAGAAACATTCCATGCTCACAGTTAGAAAGAATCAATATCATGAAAATGGCCATACTGCCCAAAGTAATTTACAGATTCAATGCTATCCCCATCAAGCTACCAATGACCTTCTTCACAGAACTGGAAAAAACCACCTTAAACTTCATATGGAACCAAAAGAGAGCCCACATAGCCAAGTCAACTCTAAGCAAAAAGAACAAAGTGGGAAGCATCACACTACCAGACTTCAAACTATACTACAGGGCTACAGTAATCAAAACAGCATGGTACTGGTACCAAAACAGAGATATAGACCAATGGAACAGAACAGAGGTCTCGGAGGTAACACAACATATCTACAACCATCTGATCTTTGACAAACAAGACAAAAACAAGCAATGGGGAAAGGATTCCCTGTTCAATAAATGGTGTTGGGAAAGCTGGCTAGCCATGTGCAGAAAGCAGAAACTGGACCCCTTCCTGACACCTTACACTAAAATTAACTCCAGATAGATTAAAGACTTAAACATAAGAACTAACACCATAAAAACCCTAGAAGAAAATCTAGGCAATACCATTGAGGACATAGGCGTAGGCAAGGATTTCATGACCAAAACACCAAAGGCATTGACAACAAAAGCCAAAATAGATAACTGGGACCTAATCAAACTCCACAGCTTCTGCACAGCAAAAGAAACAGTCATTAGAGTGAATCAGCCACCAACAGAATGGGAAAAAAATTTTGCAGTTTACCCCTCTGACAAAGGGCTGATATCCAGAATTTACAAAGAACTAAAACAGATTAACAAGAAAAAAACTAACAAGCCCATTCAAAAGTGGGCAAAGGATATGAACAGACACTTTACAAAAGAAGACATACATAATTACTGCTATTATAATTGAGATTGTCATTTAACTAGCATGATATTGTAACTGAATGGAAGAACAGTTATTTGAAGGATAAAAATTTCACTGAGGATCAAAATCATACTTTTTAATCTCTTTTAGAGATTACCAAAGTGTGGCTATTTATTAAAAGTCAATATTGTTGTTAAGGATGGTAGGTGAATTGTGTCCTCTGCCTATCCAATGGAATAAAGTTTAATCTTATAAAAATGTATTAATAAATGATATTGAAAAGAGTTGCTTTTTTAAATTCAGGAAATGTCTTTAGACATGTGGATCACATTACATAAATTTCCTTAATTCCACAAATGTTGAACACGAAATAGAT
>NW_022448178.1:0-1903 GCF_009761245.1 Sapajus apella | reverse complement strand
CCTAACGTGAACGAACACCAAGCAGAGCAGTTTAAACTAGACGTTTCTCCTGTGTTTTAAACGTAGTCTTTACTGCTTGTACTCCTATGCCTGCATATGACTGAAAATATCTGTTTCCAGATTCTCCAAAGAAAGGATTTCTCAATTGCTGCACACACACATCAGTTTAACTCTTTGAGTTGAATCTACAGCTTAACAACCATTCTGCTATATAGCTGCGTTTTTGGTTTAGATCAATAGATTTCTCATTACAGCCTATAGTATCAGTCACTCTGGAATATCCAAACGCAGATTTTAGATGAAACGTGTTTGTAACTCGCTGAATCGAAACACAGATGCAACTTCCTTAGGTGAGCGAACACAAAGCAGAGCAGTTTGAACTCGACGTCTCTCCTGTGTTTTAAAGGCAGTCTTACTGCTAGTTCTCATATGCCTGTATATGGATGGAAATATCTGTTTCCAGATTATAAAAGGAAAGCATTTCTGAACTGCTGCACACCCACATCAGTTTAACTCCTGTAAGTTGATTCTACAGCTTAACAACCATTCTGCTAGATAGCTGCGTTTTTGTTTTAGACCAAGATATTTCTCATTACAGCCTACAGTCACCGTCACACTGGAATATCCTAAAGCAGCTTTTAGAAGAAACAGGTTTCTAACTCGCTGAATCTCAAAATTGATTGAAATTCCTAAGTTGAGCGAACACAAAGCTGAGCAGTTTGAACGAGATGTTTCTCCTGTTTTTTAAAGGCAGTCTTACTGCGAGTTCTTTTGTGCCTTTATATGTCTGGGAATATCTGTTTCCAGATTCTTGAAAGAAAGGATTTCTGAACTGCTGCACACACACATCAGTTTAACTCTGTAAGTTGATTGTACAGCTTGACAACCATTCTGCTAGATAGCTGCGTTTTTTGTTTTAGAGCAAGATATTTCTCATTGCAGCAAACAGTCTAAGTCATCTGTAATATCCAAACGCAGCTTTAACAAGAAACGTGTTTCTAACTCGCTAAATCAAAACATAGAGCCAACTTGCTAAGGTGAGTGAACACAAAGCAGAGTAGTTTGAACTAGACGTTTCTCCTGTATTTTAAACGCAGTCTTACTGCTGTTTCTCATATGCCGTTATATGACTGGAAATATCTCTTTCCAGATTCTCCAAAGAAAGCATTTCTGACCTTCTGCACACACACATCAGTTTAACTCTGTAAGTTGATTGTACAGCTTAACATCAATTCTGTTAGATAGCTGCGTTTTTGTTTTATAGCAAGATATTTCTCATTACAGCCTGTACTCTCAGTCACTCTGGAATATCCAAAAGAACTTTTAGAAGAAATGTGTTTCTACCTCGCTGATTCTAAACATAGATGCAAATACCTAAGGTGAGCGAACACCAAGCAGAGCAGTTTGAACGAGATGTTTCTCCTGTGTTTTAAACGCAGTCTTACTGCCAGTTCTCATATACCTGTATATGGCTGGAAATAGATGTTTCCAGATTCTCCAAAGAACGATTTCTGAACTGCTGCACACACACATCAGTTTATCTCTGTAACTTGATTGTACAGATTGACAACCATTCTGCTAGATAGCTGGGTTTTTGTTTTAGAGGAAGATATTTCTCATTACATCCTATAGTCTCAGTCACTCTGGAATATCCAAACGCAGATTTTAGAACAAACGTGTTTGTAACTCGCTGAATTGAAACACAGATGCAACTCTCTTAGGTGAGGGTACACAAAGCAGAGCAGTTTGAACTCGACGTCTCTCCTGTGCTTTAAAGGCAGTCTTACTGTTAGTTCTCATATGCCTGTATATGGGTGGAAATATCGGTTTCCAGATTCTAAAAAGAAAGCATTTCTGAACTGTTGCACACACACATCAGTTTAACTCTGTAAATTGATTGTAC
>NW_022448177.1:0-1903 GCF_009761245.1 Sapajus apella | reverse complement strand
TGACAGAAGAACAGAAAACCAAACACCACATGTTCTCACTCATGGGTGGGTATTGAACAATGAGAACACATGGGCACAAGAGGAGAGCATCACGTACTGAGTTCTGTTGGGGGGTGGGGAGCTAGGGGGCGAAAAGCAGGGAGTGGGGAGGTTGGGTAGAGATAACATTGGGAGAAATGCCTGATGTGGATGACGGGGGAATGGAGGCAACACACTGCCATGGCCTGTGTGTACCTTTGCAACAATCCTGCAAGATCTGCACATGTACCCCAGAACTTAAAGTGCAATAAAAAAATAAATGAATAAAACAAATGAATCAATACAGAAAAAAAAAAGACTTGTTTTCAAAGATAAAACACTTTTTTTTGTAGAAGAGATATGAACGAAGACACTGATTGGTGAGAATAATCCATAATGCAGACATGTTATTGATCGATAAATATCTGAAAAATAAGGTACCAAAAAAGTGAGTTAAACTGAGTATTCATATCTCACAATTTTTGTGCATTTAGATACAGGACAGCACAATAGGGACAATGAGATCTCAAAGGCCCCCTATAATCTAGCATAAGCTAGCTGAGTTCATCTTGTTCTCAAATTGGACCCTCTACTCCAGCTTATCTGGAGCACACCACCATCTGAATACAACTCGCTCATTCATACATCTTTGCCTTTGGTGATACCATTTGATGTTCATGGAAAAATCTTCTCATCCCTGAATCATACGCCTCCACTAAAATCCCTCCCTAGATACACCTTTTCTACACAGTGTTCCCTAGATAACAATACTATTCTTGCAGAATTTAGAGAGGTCTCACTTTGATAAGACCAAGAAACAGTCCAGGGCCTGCCACGTTCTCACACAAATATGTGTCACCATGAAATGACTCTCTCACTGTACCACACTTATTTATTATGTCCTGCAAAATTACATCATCAACTATTCTGGAGTAAGAACCGTGTCCAATATTCTCTTTGTTCCAAATCACATCTTTGAATAAGAGGTTAATAAATGCTCTACAAATCGTTCTACTATAAGGACACGTGCACACGAATGTTCACTGCAGCACTGTTTACGATAGCAAAGACCTGGAACCAACCCAAATGCCCATCGATGATAGACTGGATAGGGAAAATGTGGCACATATACACCATGGAATATTATGCAGCCATCAAAAACGATGAGTTTGTGTCCTTTGTAGGGACATGGATGAAACTGGAAACAATCATTCCCAGCAAACTGACAGAAGAGCAGAAGATCAAACACCGCATGTTCTCACTCATAGGCAGGTGTTGAACAATGAGAACACATGGACACAGGGAGGGGAGCACTACACACTGGGGTCAGTTGGGGGGAAATAGGGGAGGGACGGTGGGGGGTGGGGAGCTGGGAAGAGATAGCAAGGGGAGAGATGCCAGATGTAGGTGATGGGGAGGAAGGCAGCAAATCACACTGCCACATGTGTAGCTATGCAACAATGTTGCATGTTCTTCACATGTACCCCAAAACTTAAAATGCAATAAAATAAATAAATGGGGAAAAAAAAGAAAAGAAAAAAAATTAATGGTCATATACTTGCTATTTGAGACCTAAAAAATTTCTTCCTAAAAAAAAAGTACCCAAAACAATTACTACAAAAGCAAGAGAAGAAGTTAAACTTTCTAATATCTTTAACTTAACTGGACTAGATAATTACTATTCTCTTCGACTTTAATTGCAATTCTTTGAAGAGGTTGGAGAGAATAAGAGTGAGGAGAATGTAATATTTTAATGTTCTAAGTATTACTCAAGAATCAAAGAAGCAGATATCCTTCATTTCCATACAGAACAGAAATATATGATGCAATAGGCTTCTCACAGACCCAGAGAAAATTTGTTTATATGTGAGGAAGAATTTTTCAC
>NW_022448176.1:0-1904 GCF_009761245.1 Sapajus apella | reverse complement strand
ATTTCATGACTACTGAAACTTAACTCAAACTTTTGAGATGTTCATTGCGGAAATCAAAGATAAGAGAAAGGGAAACACTTCACTCACAAATCCCCAGAAATAAATTTGATCATATTTTCTACATCTTCTCAGCTAACACGAAAGCAAATTGCTTGGGTATATGTAAAACAAGCTGATTTTTTCCTCACTTTGTATACCAAATTACATCTTTGCATGTCAACATATCTCTTTATCTATTGACACCCTCAGTGGTGACATATCATTCCATCCCATGGATACACTGAAGTTTGTTCCTAAAATCTTCATATGAGTTCTTCTCAATACATTGCTATTATAAGCAATACTAAGAAAAACAGATGTATCCATTTCTTAAAGCTATTTCAGAATAATGAAATTGTTGGGTAAAAGGCACAGACATTTTAAAAATACAGATCTTACCAGCAAAGTATCTATTTGAAAAGTCACAGAAACTTAAACTTTAAGCAACCATGTAAGTACCACTGTTCTTCATCCTCACAAACTTTGTGGATAGAAAACCATATTCCATTCCCTTTTTTTTTTTTTTTTTTTTTTTTTTGAGAGGGAGTCTCGCTGTGTCCCCCAGACCAGAGTGCAGTGGCATGATCTTGGCTCACTGCAACCTATACCTCCCAGGTTCTAGCAATTCTTCTGCCTCAGTCTCCCAAGTATCTGAGATTACAAGTACTCGCCCCCAGACCCAGGTCTGGCGAATTTTTGTATTTTAGGTAGAGACAGGGTTTCACCATGCTGGCCTGGCTGGTCTCAAACCCCCGACATCATGATCCACCTGCCTTGACCTCCCAAATTGCTGAGATTACAGGCATGAACCACCACACCTGGCCTGTCATTCCTCTTCTAAGTAAAATAGAAAACAGTATTTCATTCCTCTTCTAACTTAAATTCCTTCTCTGACCAGGAACACTATGTTTTCCTATGTGCATAGATCACTGGTAGATGTACAAAAAAAGTACTTTGCCCAATTTTAAATTGAGTTTATTTAGTTGTCTTTTGGTTGATTTGAAAGAATTCTCTGTAAAATGAAAATACATGTTTTGTAAGGATGTTGGACCTTTGTCAATTTTTTTCTTATATACAGGTGTTTTTTTTTTTTTTTTTTTTTTTTTTTTTTTGCCAAACCAACCTTCAGCATACTTGCTTGGGAGGTTCTTAGGAAGGTCATTGTGAACATAAAAATACATCTGCATATATAGGCCAGGCACAGTGGCTCACACCTGTAATCTCAGCACTTTGGAAGGCCAAGGCAGGTGGACCACAAGTTCAAGAGTTCAAGGACAGCCTGGCCAAGATGATGAAACCCATCTCTACCAAAAATACAAAAACAAATAGCCGGGCATGGTGACAGGCACCTGTAATCCCAGCTACTCCAGAGGCTGAGGCAGAGAATTGCTTAAACCTGGGAGACAGAGGCTGCAGTGAGCTGAGATCACACCACTGTACTCCAGCCTGGGTGACGGAGTAAGACTTCACCTAAATATTTATATACGCATATATATATGTAGGCATTTCTATAATGCATATGTAAATAGGCATTTGTGGTTTTTTTCTGGTACTTTTTGCCTTTTGTGGATTTAAAGTTTTTAAATCTGTACTCCAGGAATTAATTTTTGTGACATAAAAATCTAGCCAGGTTTCTCCAAACAGCATGCATTTCACTTATGAATAATTAAGTTTTTTACTAATATAAAACATCACTATTATCAAGTGCTAAATTCTTACATACATTTGGGCATTTCTGGATTCCTATTTTGTTCTGCTTATTTATGTCTTTTCAGGTGTTAGTAAACAATTTGTGGAAATAGCACATGCAAATTTTGACATCTGGAAAAGCAAATCTTTTTCTATTCTGCTACAAAAAAATTAAT
>NW_022448175.1:0-1904 GCF_009761245.1 Sapajus apella | reverse complement strand
TAAAATCATCTTATTGAGTTAAATTGATGTGTGTTTGCAGAGTTTCTAAAATCTTTTCTTTTGGGAATCTGGAAGCAGATATTTTCAGCCTTACCCCGGCATTTCAGACCTAGCAGTAAGACTGCGTTCAAAACACAGGAGAAACGTCTAGTTCCACCTACTCTGCTTTGGGTTCGTTCACCTTAGGAAGTTCTATCTATGTTTAGATTCAGCGAGTTAGAAACACGCTTCTTCTAAAAGCTGCGTTTGGATATTCCAGTATGAAAGAGCCTGCAGGCCGTAATCAGAAACATCTTGTTCTAAAATAAAAACGCCGCTATCTAGCAGAATGGTTGTCAAGCAGTGCAATCAACATACAGAGTTAAACTGATGTGTGTTTGCAGCAGTTCTGAAATCCTTTGCTTCGAGAATCTGGAAACAGATATTTCCAGCCACATACACGCATATGAGAACTAACAGTAAGACTGCGTTTAAAACACTGGAGAAACCTCTAGTACAAACTGCTCTGCTTTGTGTTCGTTCACCTTAGGAAGTTGCATTTATGTTTAGATTCAGCAAGTTAGAAACACGTTTCTTCTAAAAGCAGCATTTGGATATTCCAGTGTGAAAGAGCCTGCAGGCCATAATCAGAAACATCTTGCTCTAAAACAAAAACGCAGCTATCTAGCAGAATTGTTGTCAAGTTGTAATATCATCTTAGGGAGTTAAATTGATGTGTGTTTGCATAGGTTCTGAAATCTTTTCTTTGGGTTATCTGGAAATAGATATTTCCAGCCTTACACAGGCATTTAAGACCTAGCAGTAAGACTGCATTTAAAACACAGTATAAACGTCAAGTTCAAACTGCTCTGCTTTGTGTTCGTTCACCTTAGGAAGTTGCATCTATGTTTAGATTCAGCAAGTTAGAAACACGTTTCTTCTAAAAGCTGCCTTTGGATATTCCAGAATGACTGAGAGTAAAGGTCGTAATGAGAAATATCTTGCTCTATAACAAAAACGCAGCTATCTAGCAGAATGGTTGTCAAGCTGTGCTATCAAATTATAGAGTTAAACTGATATGTGTTTGCAGCAGTTCAGAAATCCTTTGCTTCGAGAATCTGAAGACAGATATTTCCAGCAATATACCGGCACATGAGAACTAACAGTAAGACTGCGTTTAAAACACTGGAGAAACCTCTAGTTCAAACTGCTCTGCTTTGTGTTCGTTCACCTTAGGAAGTTGCAACTATGTTTAGATTCAGCGAGTTAGAAACACGCTTATTCTAAAAGCTTCGTTTGGATATTCCAGAACGACTGGACCTAAAAGCTATAATGAAAAATACTTGCTCTAAAACAAAAACGCAGCTATCTAGCAGAATGGTTGTCAAGCTGTACAATCTTCTTACAGAGTTAAACTGACGTGTGTGTGCAGTAGTTCAGAAATCCTTTCGTTGGAGAATCTGGAAACAGATATTTCCAGCCTTATATATGCATTTAAGACCAAGCTGTAAGACTGCGTTTAAAACACAGGAGAAACGTGTACTTCAAAGTGCACTGCTTTCTATTCGTTCACCTTAGGAAGTTTCATCTATGTTTATATTCAGCGAGTTAGAAACACATTTCTTCTAAAAGCAGCATTTGGATATTCCAGTGTGAAAGAGCCTGCAGGTCATAATCAGAAACGTCTTGCTCTAAAACAAAAACGCAGCTATCTAGCAGAATGGTTGTCAAGTTGTAAAATCATCTTACGGAGTTAAATTGATGTGTGTGTGCAGAGGTTCTGAAATCTTTTCTTCGGGTAACCTGGAAACATATATTTCCAGCCTTACACAGGCATTTAAGACCTAGCAGTCAGACTGCGTTTAAAACACAGGAAAGACATCAAGTTCAAACTGCCCTGCTTTGTGTTCGTTCACCTTAGGAAG
>NW_022448174.1:0-1904 GCF_009761245.1 Sapajus apella | reverse complement strand
GCTGTGTGTTCGTTCACCGTAGGAAGTTGTATCTCTGATTAGATTCAGCGAATTAGAAACACTATTCTTCTAAAAGCTGTGTTTGGGTATTCCTGAGTGAATGGGAGTATAGGATGTAATGAGAAATATCGGGCTGTAAAACAAAAAAGGAGCTATGTAGCAGAAAGATTGTCAAGGTACATATTCAACTTACAAAGTTAAACAGATGTGTGAATGTTGCAGTTGAGAAACCCTTTCTTTGGAGAATCTGGAAAGAGATATTTCTAGCCATATACAGGATCTTTAGAATAAGCGGTAATATTGCATCTAAACCACAGGAGAAACGTGTGTTTCAAACTCCTCTGCTGAGTGTTCGTTCACCTTAGGAAGTTGCATCTATGATTAGATTCAGCGAGTGAGAAACACGTTTCCTCTAAAAGCTGCATTTGGATATTCCTGAGTCAAAGGTAGTATTGGATGTAATGAGAAATATATTTCTCTAAAACAAAAACGGGGCTGTGTAGCAGAGTGATTGTGAATGTGTATGTTCACCTTACAGAGTTAAACAGATGTGTGAATGTAGCAGCTGTGAAACCCTTCGTTTGGAGAGTTTGGAAAGAGATATTTCCAGCCATATACAGGCTTATAAGAATAAGCGGCAAGATCGAATCTAAACCACAGGAGAAACGTCTGTTTGAAACTTCTCTGCTGTGTGTTCGTTCACCTTAGGAAGTTGCACCTATGTTTAGATTGAGCGAGTTAGAACCACGTTTCTTCTAAAACCTGCGATTGGATTATCCTGAGTCCTGTGGAGTATAGGAAGTAATGAGAAATATCTGGCTCTAAAACAAAAACGGGGCTATGTAGCAAAATTATTGTAAAAGTGTGTATTGAAACTTACAGAGTTAAACAGATGTGTGAATATAGCATTTGAGAAACACTTTCTTTGGTAACTTTGGGAAGAGATATTTCCAGTCATATACAGGCTCATAAGAATTAGTGGTAAGATCGAATCTAAACCACAGGATAGACGCCTGTTTCAAACTTTTATGCTGTGTGTTCGTTCACCTTAGGAACTTGTATCTATTATTTGATTCAGCTTTTTAGAAACACGTTTCTTCTGAAAGGTGCCTTTGGATATTCCTGAGTTAATGGGAGTGTAGGATGTAATGAGAAATGTCTGGCTCTAAAAAAAAAAAACGGAGCTATGTAGCAGAATAATTATCAATGTGTATATTCAACTTAGAGAGTTAAACAGATATGTGAATGTAGCAGTTCAGAAACTCTTTCTTTGGAGAATCTGGAAAGAGATGTTTCCATTCAGATACAAGCTCATAAGAATTAGCGCTAAGATCGCGTCTAAACTCCAGTAGAAACGTCTGTTTTAAACTTCTCTGCTGTGTGTTCGTTCACCTTAGGAAGTTGCATCTATGATTAGATTCAGCGAGTTAGAAGCACATTTGTTCTAAAAGCTGCGTTTCGATATTCCTGTTTGAATAGGAGTATAGGATGTAATGAGAAATATCTGGCTCTAAAACAAAAACGGAGCTACGTAACAGAATGTTTATCAAGGTGTGTATTCAACTTACAGAGCTAAACTGATGTGTCAATGGAGCTGTTGAGAAACCCATTCTTTGGAGAATCTGGAAAGAGATATTTCCATCCATATACAGGCTCATAAGAATTAGCGGTAAGATCGCGTCTAAACCACAGGAGAAACGTCTGTTTTCAAGTTCTCTGCTGTGTGTTCGTTCACGTTAGGAAGTTGCATCTATGTTTAGACTCAGCTGTTTAGAAACACGTTTCTTCTAAAAGCTGTGTTTGGATATTCCTGAGTCAATAAGAGTATTGGAGGTAATGAGAAATATCTTTCACTAAAACAAAAACAGGGCTATGTAGCAGAATGATTATCAATGTGTATGTTC
>NW_022448173.1:956-1756 GCF_009761245.1 Sapajus apella | reverse complement strand
CTTCCTGACACCTTACACTAAAATTAACTGCAGATGGATTAAAGACTTAAACATAAGACCTAACACCATAAAAACCCTAGAAGAAAATTAGGCAAAACCTTTCAGGACGTAGGTGTAGGCAAGGATTTCATGACCAAAACACCAAAAGCATTGACAACAAAAGCCAAAAAAGAAATGGTCATAAGAGAAATGCAAATCAAAACTACATTGAGATACCATCTCACGCCGGTAAGAATGTCGAACATTAAAAAATCTGGAGACAGCAGATGCTGGAGAGGATGTGGAGAAGTAGGAACACTTTTGCACTGTTGGTGGGAGTGTAAATTAGTTCAACCATTGTGGAAGACAGTGTGGCGATTCCTCAAGGACATAGAAATAGAAATTCCATTTGACCCAGCAATCCCATTACTGGGTATATATCCAAAGGATTGCAAATCGTTCTACTATAAGGACACGTGTACACGAATGTTCATTGCAGCACTGTTTACAATAGCAAGGACCTGGAACTAACCCAAATGCCCATCAACGATAGACTGGACAGGGAAAATGTGGCACATATACACCATGGAATATTATGCAGCCATCAAAAACGATGAGTTTGGGTCCTTTGTGGGGACATGGATGAACATGGAAACCATCATTCTCAGCAAACTGACAGAGGAGCAGAAGATCAAGCACCGCATGTTCTCACTCATAGGTGGGTGTCGAACGATGGGAGAACATGGACACAGGGATGGGAGCACTACACACTGTGGTCAGTTGGGGGCAAATAGGGGAGGGACGGTGGGGGGTGGGGAGCT
>NW_022448173.1:0-856 GCF_009761245.1 Sapajus apella | reverse complement strand
AATATACACCTTCACAATCATTCTGCTACATAGCTCCGTTTTTCTTTAAGACGCAGATATTTCTCATTAAACCCTATACTCCCTGTCACTCAGGAATATCCAAACACAGATTTTTGGAGGAAAGTGTTTCTAACTCGCAGAATCTAAACATAGATGCAACTTCCGAAGGTGAACGAACACACAGTGGAGCAGTATGAAAGAGACGTTTCTCGTATGATTTAGATGTGATCTTAAAGCTAATTCTTTAGAGTCTGTATATGGCTGGAAATGTCTCTTTCCAGATTCTCCAAAGAAAGGGTTGGTGAACTGCTACATTCAAAAATTTGTTTAACTCTGTAAGTTTAATATACACCTTGACAATCATTCTGCTACATAGTTCCGTTTTTGTTTTAGAGCCAGATATTTCTTATTAAACCCTATACTCCCATTCACACAGGAATATCCAAATATAGATTTTTGGAGAAACGTGTTTCTAACTCGCAGAATCTAAACATAGATGCAACTTCCGAAGGTGAACGAACATACAGTGTAGCAGTTTGTAAGAGACGTTTCTCGTATGATTTAGACTCGATCTTAAAGCTAATTCTTAAAAGTGTGTATATGGCTGGAAATATCTCTTTCCAGAGGCTCCAAAGAAAGGGTGGGTGAACTGTTACATTCAAACAATTGTTTAACTCTGTAAGTTTAATATACACCTTGACAATCATTCTGCTACTTAGCTCCGTTTTTGTTTTAAAGCCAGATATTTCTCATTAAACCCTATACTCCCATTGACTCAGGAATATCCAAACGAAGCTTCTTGGAGAAACGTGTTTCTAACTAGCAGAATCTAAACATAGATGCAACTTCTGAAGGT
>NW_022448172.1:0-1905 GCF_009761245.1 Sapajus apella | reverse complement strand
TCTTCTTTCTTTACCTGGTGAGTTACTTCCTCTCTTTGTACCCAATTTTCTCATGTTTAAAATTAGGGAGCCAAGCACCGTTGGTCACACCTGTAATCCCAGCACTTGGGGAGGCCAATGTGAGCAGATAACCAGTTCAAGAGATCAAGACCATCCTGGCCAACATGGTGAAACCCTGTCTCTACTAAAAATACAAAAATTAGCCAGGAATGGTGGCAGGTACCTGTAATCCCAGCTACTTGGGAGGCCGAGGCAGGAGAATCTCTTAAACCTGGGAGGTGGAGGTTGCAGTGAGCCATGATTGTGCCACAGCACTCCAGCCTGGGCAACAGAGTGAGACTCTGTCTATCTATCTATGTATCTGTCTATCTATGTATCTATCTATGTATCTATCTATCACCTATCTATCTATCTATCTAAATAAATAAATAAATAAAATTAATAAAAATAGGGAAGTAAAACCACATGTCCCCTAGGATCCTTTCCTCTTAGTCTTTCTATGAGTTAACTAAAGAGATTGGTTTTCTTATAAGCATACATTAAAAAAGGTACTCACGGTAGGTTTTCCATGTTTTCTGGAATCTTGTAATTGCCCCAAAGGATGAGGGATTATTTGTAGGAGAAGCTCTTCCTTCCTTTTTTTTTTTTTTTTTTTTTTTAAAGAGATGAAATGTCTCCCTGTCACCCAGGCTGGAGTGCAGTGGTACAACCCTGGATCACTGCAACCTCAAACTCTTGGCCTCAAGTCAACCTCCAATTCCAACCTCTGGAGTAGCTGGGACAACAGACACAGACCACCATGCCCAGCTAATGTTTAAAATTATTTTGTAGAGACAGGATTTCCCTATGTTGCCCAGGCTGGTCTCAAACTCCTGGCCTCAAGTGATCATTCTGCCTCAGCCTCCCAAAGTGCTGGGATTACAGGTGTGAGACATGGTGCCTGGACCTTCATTGCTTTTTAATAACCTTAATTACCTTCTTCTGAATATTTTTAGAACGACAGTGTTTTTGTCTTTTGAGGCTAGAGTTGAAGCTGATTTCCATAAATAGTCATTTTGAGTCAAGTCTTTTGAATGAAGTGAGCAGCCGGAGATGACGACACAATTTTGGCTAAAAGAATTTCCGAGAAAGCACACCTTGAACTCTAAAATGTGTGTGCTGTGGGTGGCCGGGGGGTGAGTGGTTTATAAAAAGAAAATATGAAAAAAAAAAAAGAAAAAGAAAGTAAAATGTATATGCCAGTCACTGGGCCACAGTTCACTCTTCTTGCCAAATTCAGAATTGTAGATGATATTTATTTATTTATTTATTTGTTTGTTTGTATATTATTTTTTGTTTTAGACTCACTCTGTCATGCAGGCTGGAGTGCAGTGGCATGATGTCAGCTCACTGCAACCTCCACCTCTGGGTTCAAGCAATTCTCCTGCCTCAGCCTCCCAAGTAGCTGGATTACAGGCACCTCCCACCATACCAGGCTAATTGTATTTTTAGTAGGGATAGGGTTTCACCATGTTGGCAGCTGGTCTTGAACACCTGACCTCAAGTGATCTACCCACCTCAGCCCCCCAAAGTGCTGAGGTTAACAGGCATGAGCCGCTGTGCCTGGCCAATTTCTTCTAATATCAAAGGAATCACCAGGGCCTTCCCTTTCTTTTGATTCACTTATTTTCTCTGTCATGCCAATTTTAGTACATGTGCTGCCAAAGTGAGCACCGATTCTGTGTTTATTTATTTATTTATTTATTTGTTTATCTATTTATGAGACAGGGTTGCACTGTGTCTTCCAGGCTGGAATACAGTGACATGGTCACGGCTCACTGCAATCTCTGCTTCCCAGGGCTCAAGGAATCCTCCTGGCTGGGCCTTCCAAAGTGTGGAGGTTACAAGAGCAAGCCACTGTGTCCA
>NW_022448171.1:1520-1905 GCF_009761245.1 Sapajus apella | reverse complement strand
TGGCATTTCTCCCCTTGCTATCTCTCCCCAGCTTCCCACCCCCCACCCTCCCTCCCCTATTTCCCCCCAACTGACCCCAGTGTGTAGTGCTCCCCTCCCTGTGTCCATGTGTTCTCATTGTTCAACACCCGCCTATGAGTGAGAACATGTGGTGTTTGATCTTCTGCTCTTCTGTCAGTTTGCTGAGAATGATGGTTTCCAGGTTCATCCATGTCCCTACAAAGGACCCAAACTCATCGTTTTTGATGGCTGCATAATATTCCATGGTGTATATGTGCCACATTTTCCCTATCCAGTCAGTCGTCGATGGGCATTTGGGTTGGTTCCAGGTCTTTGCTATTGTAAACAGTGCTGCAGTGAACATTCATGTGCACGTGTCCTTATA
>NW_022448171.1:0-1420 GCF_009761245.1 Sapajus apella | reverse complement strand
TGAGCATTTTTTCATATGTTTGTTGGCCTCACGTATGTCTTCTTTTGTAAAGTGTCTGTTCATATCCTTTGCCCACTTTTGAATGGGCGTGTTAGTTTTTTTCTTGTAAATCTGTTTTAGTTCTTTGTAAATTTTAGATATCAGCCCTTTGTCAGATGGGTAAACTGCAAAAATTTTTTCCCAATCCGTTGGTTGCCGATTCACTCTAGTGATTGTTTCTTTTGCGGTGCAGAAGCTGTGGAGTTTGATTAGGTCCCATTTGTCTATTTTGGTTTTTGTTGTGAATGCTTTTGGTGTTTTGGTCATGAAGTCCTTGCCTACACCTATGTCCTGAATGGTTTTGCCTAGATTTTCTTCTAGGGTTTTTATGGTGTTAGGTCTTATGTTTAAGTCTTTAATCCATCTGGAGTTAATTTTAGTGTAAGGTGTCAGGAAGGGGTCCAGTTTCTGCTTTCTGCACATGGCTAGCCAGCTTTCCCAACACCATTTAGTGAACAGGGAATCCTTTCCCCATTGCTTGTTTTTGTCTGGTTTGTCAAAGATCAGGTGGTTGTAGATATGTTGTGTTGCCTCCGAGACCTCTGTTCTGTTCCATTGGTCTATGTCTCTGTTTTGGTACAAGTACCATGCTCTTTTGATTACTGTAGCCTTGTAGTATAGTTTGAAGTCTGGTAGTGTGATGCCCCCGCTTTGTTCTTTTTGCTTAGAATTGACTTGGCTATGCGGGCTCTCTTTTGGTTCCATATGAAGTTTAAGGTGGTTTTTTCCAGTTCTGCAAAGAAGGTCATTGGTAGCTTGATGGGGATAGCATTGAATCTGTAAATTACTTTGGGCAGTATGGCCATTTTCACGATATTGATTCTTCCTAACCATGAACATGGAATGTTTCTCCATCTGTTTGTGTCCTCTCTTATTTCGTTGAGCAGTGGCTTGTAGTTCTCCTTGAAGAGGTCCTTTACATTCCTTGTTAGTTGTATTCCTAGGTATTTTATTCTCTTTGTGGCAATTGTGAATGGAAGTTTGTTCTTGATTTGGCTCTCTTTAAGTCTGTTATTGGTGTATAGGAATGCATGTGATTTTTGCACATTGATTTTGTATCCTGAGACTTTGCTGAACTTGCTTATCAGTTTCAGGAGGTTTGGGGCTGAGACGATGGGGTCTTCTAGATATACAATCATGTCGTCTGCAAATAGAGACAATTTGACTTCCTCCTTTCCTATTTGAATGCCCTTTATTTCTTTTTCTTGCCTGATTGCTCTGGCTAGAACTTCTAATACTATATTGAATAGCAGTGGTGAGAGCGGGCATCCTTGTCTGGTGCCACATTTCAAGGGGAATGCTTCCAGTTTTTGCCCATTCAGTATGATATTGGCTGTTGGTTTGTCATAAATAGCTTTTATTATTTTGAGATACGTTCCAT
>NW_022448170.1:0-1906 GCF_009761245.1 Sapajus apella | reverse complement strand
TGGCTTCGTTTTTCTTTTAGAGCCAGATATTTCTCATTACACAGTATACCATCGTTCACTCAGGAATATCCAAACGCAGCTTTTAGAGGAAACCTGATTCTAAGTCTCGGAGTCTAAGCATAGACGCAACTTCCTAAGGTGAACGAACACACTTCAGAGCAGTTTGGTATAGACGTTTCTCGTGTGGTTTAGACGCGATCTTACCGCTAATTCTTATATGTCTGTATATGGCTGGAAATATCTCTTTAAAGAAAATCCAAAGAAACGGTTTCTGAACTGCTACATTCACACGTCTGTTTAGCTCTGTCAGTTGAATATGCACCTTGACAATCATTCTGCTACATAGCTCCGTGTTTGTTTTAGAGCCAGATATTTCTAAATCCACCGCATCCTCCCATTCACTCAGGAATAACCAACCATAGCTTTTAGAATAAACGTTTTTCTAACTTGCGGAATCTAAACATACTTGCAACTTCCCAAGGTGAAGGAAAACACAGCAGAGCAGTTTGAAAGAGACGTTTCTCCTGTGGATTAGACGCGATCTTACCACTAATTCTTATGTGCCTCTATATGGCTCGAAATATATCTTTAAAGATTCTCCAAAGAAAGGGTTTCTTCACTGCTACATTCACAAACCTGTTTAACTCTGTCAGTTGAATATACACCTTGACAATCATTCTGCTAGCTAGTTCCGTTTTTGTTTTACAGCCAGATATTACTCATTACACCCTATACTCCCATTCACTCAGGAATATCCAAACGCAGCTTTTAGAACAAACGTGTTTCTAACTCGACGAACCTAAACATAGATGCAGCTAAGAAAGGTGAACGAACACACAGCAGAGCAGTTTGAAAGAGACGTTTCTCGTTTTGTTCAGACGTGATATTACTGCTAATTCTTATGTGCCTGTATATGGCTGGAAATACCTCTTTCTAGGGTCTCCAAAGAAATGGTTTCTGCACTGCTACATTCTCACCTCTCTTTACCTCTGTAAGGTAAATATACACCTTGACAATCATTCTGCTGGATAGCTCCGTTTTTGTTTTATAGCCAAATATTTCTCATTACACCCTATACTCCCATTCACTCAGGAATATCCAAACGCAGATTTTAGAAGAAACGTTTTTCTAACTGACTGAATCTCAACACAGATGCAACTTCCTATCGTGAAGGAACACAAGGCAGAGCAGTTTGAAAGAGACGTTTCTTCTGAGGTTTAGACGTGAGCTTACCGCTAATTTTCCTGTGCCTGTATATTGCTGGAAATATCTCTTTCTAGATTCTGCAAAGAAAGAATTTCTTAACTGCTACATTCACACATCTCTTTAACTCTATAAGTTGAACGTACACTTTGACAATCATTGTGCTAGAAAGCTCTGATTTTGTTTTAGAGCCAGATATTTCTCCTCATACCCTATACTACAATTCAATCAGGAATATCCAAACGCAGCTTTTGGAAGAAACGTGTTTCTAACTCGCTGAATCGAAACATAGATGGCACTACCTAAGGTCAACGAACACACATCAGAGCAGTTTGAAAGAGGCGTTTCTCCTGTGATTTAGACGCGATCTTACCGCTAATTCTAATGAGCCTGTTTATGGCTGGAAATATCTCTTCCCAGATTCTCCAAAGATAGGTTTTCTGAACTGCTACATTCACATATCTGTTTAACTCTGTAAGTTGAATATACACCTTGACAATCATTCTGATACATAGCTCCGCTTTTGTTTTAGAGCCCGATATTTCTCATCACACCCAATACTCCCATTCTCTCAGGAATATCCAAACGCCGCTTTTTGGACAAACGTGTTTCTAACTCGCTGAATCTAAACATAGATGCAACTTCCGAAGGCGAACGAACACACAGCAGAGCAGTTTGAAAGAGACGTTTCTCCTGCGGTTTA
>NW_022448169.1:1835-1906 GCF_009761245.1 Sapajus apella | reverse complement strand
AACTTAAAGAACATGTTCTAACCAAATGCAAAGAAACTAAGAATCTTTTTTCAAGATTCTTAGTTTCTTTG
>NW_022448169.1:0-1735 GCF_009761245.1 Sapajus apella | reverse complement strand
GTTGGAGGGGGAATGAGTGTGGTGAAATGACAGAATCAGACTTCAGAAGGTGGGTAGTAAGAAACTTCTGCGAACTTAAAGAACACGTTCTAACCAAATGCAAAGAAACTAAGAATCTTGAAAAAAGATTAGACGAAATGCTAACAAGAAAGGACAAAATAGAAAGGAATATAAGTGAATTGATGGAGCTGAAAAATGCAACACGAGAACTTCGTGAAGCATGCATAAGTATCAACAGCCGAATTGACCAAGCAGAAGAAAGGATATCAGAGGTCGAAGATCAACTCAATGAAATAAAACGGGAAGGCAAGACTGGAGAAAAAAGGGTAAAAAGGAATGAACAAAGTCTCCAAGAAATGTGGGACTATGTGAAAAGACCTAATCTACGTTTGATAGGCGTAACTGAATGCGACAAAGAGAAAGAATCCAAGCTGGAAAATACTCTTCAGGATATTATCCAAGAAAACTTCCCCAACCTAGCAAGGCAGGGAAACATTCAAGTCCAGGAAATGCAGAGAACACCACAAAAATATTCCTCAAGAAGAGCAACCCTAAGGCATATAATCGTCAGATTCACCAGGGTTGAAATGAAGGAGAAAATACTAAGGGCAGCCAGAGAGAAAGGTCGGGTTACCCACAAAGGGAAGCCCATCAGACTCACAGCAGATCTCTCAGCAGAAATCCTACAAGCCAGAAGAGAGTGGGGGCCAATATTCAACATCCTTAAAGAAAAGAACTTTCAACCCAGAATCTCCTATCCAGCCAAACTAAGCTTCATAAGTGAAGGAAAAATAAAATCCTTTGGGAACATGCAAGTACTCAGAGATTTCGTTACCACCAGGCCAGCTCTACAAGAGCTCCTGAAAAAGGCTCTACACATATAAAGGAACAACAAGTACCAGCTCAACTAAAGGGCAAAACACCCAACTAGCACCAAAATGGCAATATCAAATTCACACATAACAATATTAACCCTAAATGTAAATGGACTAAATGCCCCAATCAAAAGTCACAGACTGGCAAATTGGATAAAAAGCCAAAACCCATCGGTGTGCTGTATCCAGGAAACCCATCTCACATGCAAGGATACACAAAGGCTCAAAATAAAGGGATGGAGGAAGATTTACCAAGCAAATGGAGAGCAAAAAAAAGCAGGAGTTGCAATTTTCATCTCTGATAAATTAGACTTTAAAGCAACAAAGATCAAAAGAGACAAAGAAGGACATTACATAATGGTAAAAGGATCAGTGCAACAAGAAGAGCTAACGATCCTAAATATATATGCACCCTATACAGGAGCACCCAGATACATAAGGCGAGTTCTTAATGACTTACAAAGAGACTTAGACTCCCACACAATAATAGTGGGAGACTTTAATACCCCATTGTCAACATTAAACAGAGCAACCAGCCAGAAAATTAACAGGGATATCCAGGACTTGAACTCAGACCTGGACCAAGCAAACCTAATAGACATTTACAGAATTCTCCACCCCAAAGCCACAGAATATATATTCTTCTCAGCACCACATCACACCTACTCTAAAATTGACCACATAATTGGGAGTAAATCACTCCTCAGAAAATGCAAAAGAACGGAAATCGTAACAAACAGTCTCTCAGACCACAGTGCAATCAAGTTAGAACTCAGAATTCAAAAACTAACTCAGAACCGCACAGCTTCATGGAAACTGAACAACTTGCTCTTGAATGTTGACTGGATAAACAATGAAAT
>NW_022448168.1:0-1906 GCF_009761245.1 Sapajus apella | reverse complement strand
GACAAGCTTTCTCCAGAAGGCTGAACTACAGTACTCACCATCTGCTACCAACACCAACCAGTTTAACGCATGAACTAAGTAATCGAGAAAGAAAGACCTTTCCCTTTAAGCGGGTACTATAGAGCAGTAGCTAGGCCCACACGTTAGTGTCAAATCTGCATCACATCCAGACACTGCCTCCTACCAGCTCTGTGGCTTTGGGCGCTTCTTAACCTCTCTGCAGCTTATTTAGTAAGAATGCTGTGAAGATGGGATGATTCCCCTCACACAGTGTTTGGCATCCTGCCTCACCCACAGGGAGGGCTCAGTGTGTGTCCACAGTTGCTTTTTTTCCTTTGAGAGTGGGTGTCACTCTCACACCCAGGCTGTGGTGCAATCATAACTCACTGCAGCCCCGAACTCCCAGGCTCAAGGGATCCCCCTGCCTTAACCTCCTGAGTAGCTGGGACTATAGGCACACACCACCACGCCTGGCTAATTTTTATAATTTTTTTGTAGAGATGGGGTCTACATCTTGTTGCCCAGGCTGGTCTTGAACTCCTGGGTTCAAATGATCTGCCCACCTTGGCCTCCCGAAGTCTTGGGATTACAGGCGTGAGCCACCACACCAGGCCCTTTATGCATTTCTTAACCTCTCTGCAGTTTCTTTAGTAACAGTGCTGTCGGCCAGGCACAGTGGCTCATGCTTGTAATCCCCGCACTTCTGGAGGCTGAGGCAGGCAGATCACTTGAGGTCAGGAGTTTGAAACCAGCCTGACCAACATGGCAAAACCCCATCTCTAGTAAAAATACAAAAATTAGCTGGGCGTGGTGACATACACCTGTAATCCCAGTTACTCAGGAGGCTGAGGCAGGAGAATCAGTTGAACCTGGAAGGTGGAGGTTGCAGTGAGCTGAGAACATGCCACTGCACTCCAGCTTGGGCGACAGAGCAAGAGTCCATCTCAAATAAAATAAAATAAAATAAAGTAAAATAAAATAAAACAAGAGTGCTATGAAGATGAGATGACTCCCTGCATAGAGTGTTCAGCATCATACCTCACACACTGGGATGGCTCAATGTATGTTCACAATTGCTTGTTTTTTGCTTTTTCTTTTTGAGAGAGTCTTGCCCTGATACCCAGGTTGGAGTGCAGTGGTACAATCTTGGCTCACTGCAGCCTCTGCCTCCCGGGTTTCAGCCATTCTCCTGCCTCAGCCTCCCAAGTAGGTGGGGTTATAGGCGCGCACCACCATGCCTGGCTAATTTTTGTATTTTCAGTAGAGATGGGGTTGTGCCATGTTGGTCAGGCTGGTCTTGAACTTCTGAGCTCAAGTGATCCACCCACCTTGGCCTCCCAAAGTGCTGGATTACAGGCCTGAGCCGCCGTGCCCAGCCCACGATTACTTTTTTTGGGAAGCGTCCATCCCAGCACCCCAGGGGCGCTCCACTGGGCACTCCACCATCATGTCCCTGACCCCTCAATTGAACCTTCTCTCCTTTCCCTCTCTCCTATAAAAATGACCCTTCAGTAAGTCATTTTCTCAGTGACATGCTAACCTATGACTTGCAGCATCTGATAATGCAACTTTGACTTGTTTATAATCGTGGGTTTCAGGCAAGGTGGGAGGCCTTCCAAAGTCACCTTGAGAACTACAACTCTTTGGTGCCATCTGCAACCCTCCATATCAGCCCGGCGGGTAACAGACAGGGAACTATGGGTGCTGCTTCACTGGAGTAGGACATCCTTTTTAAAAGATCTGGGAGCAGCACTTTGGGAGGTTGAGGCTAGTGGCTCACCTGAGGTCAGGAGTTTGACACCAGCCTGACCAACATGGTGAAACCCTATCTCTACTAAAAATACACAAATCAGCCTGGCGTGGTGGCGGGCGCCTGTAATCCCAGCTACTCTGGAGGCCGAGACAG
>NW_022448167.1:0-1907 GCF_009761245.1 Sapajus apella | reverse complement strand
ACTGAATGGGAGTATAGGGTGTAATGAGAAACATCTGGCTCAAAAACAAAAAAGGAGCTATGTAGCAGAATGATTGTCAAGGTGTGTATTTAACTTACAGAGTTAAACAGATGTGTGAATGCAACAGTTCAGAAATCCTTTCTTAGGAGAATCTAGAAAGAGATATTTCCAGCCATACACAGACACATAAGAATTAGCAGTAAGATCGCGTGTAAACCACAGGAGAAACGTCTCTTTCAGAGTGCTCTGCTGTGTGTTCGTTCACCTTAGGAAGTTTCATCTACATTTAGATTCATCGAGTTAGAAACACATTTCTTCTAAAAGTTGAGTTTGGGTATTCCTCAGTGAGTGGGAGTATAGGTTGTAATGAAAAATATCAGGCTCTAAAACAAAACGGAGCTATATAGCAGAATGATTGTCAATTTGTATATTCCACTTACAGAGTTAAACAGATGTGTGAATGTAGCAGTTCATATACCCTTTCTTTGGAGTATCTAGAAAGAGATATTTCCATCCATGTAGAGACACATAAGAATTAGTGGTAAGATCGCTTCTAAACCACAGGAGAATCATCTCTTTCAAAGTGCTCTGCTGTGTTTTCGTTCACCTTAGGAAATTGCATATATTTTTAGATTCAACGAGTTGGAAACACGTTTCTTCTAAAAGCTGCGTTTGGATATTCCTGAATGAACGGGAGTCTAGGGTGTAATGAGAAATATCTGGCTTTAAAGCAAAAACGGAGATATCTAGCATAATGATTGTCAAGGTGTATATTCAACTTACAGAGTTAAACAGGAAAGAGAATGTAGCAGTTCAGAAACCCTTTTTTGGAAAATCTAGAAAGAATTATTTCCAGCCATATACATTCACATAAGAATTAGCGGTAAGATCGCGCCTAAACCACAGGAGAAACGTCTCTTTCAAACTGCTCTGCTGTGTGTTCCTTCACCTTCGGAAGTTGCATCTACGTTTAGATTCAACGAGTTAGAAACAAGTTTCTTCTAAAAGCTGTGTTTGGATATTCCTCAGTGATATGGAGTACAGGGTGTAATGAGAAATATCTGGCTCTAAAACAAAAAAGGAGCTATCTAGCAGAATTATTGTAAAGGTGTATATTCAAGTTACAGAGTTAAACAGATGTGTGAATGTAGTAGTTCAGAAACCCTTTTTTTGGAGAATCTAGAAAGAGATATTTCCTGCCATATACAGACACATAAGAATTATTGGTAAGATCGGGTGTAAGCCACAGGAGAAACGTCTCCTTCAAACAACCCCGCTGTGTGTGTGCTCACCTTAGGAAGTTGCATCTATGTTTAGACTCAGCGGGTTAGACACACGTTTCTTCTAAAAGCTGCGTTTGGATGTTCCGGAGTGAATGGGAGTATAGGCTGTAATGAGGAATATCTTGCTCTTAAAGAAAATCACAGCGATCTAGCAGAATGGTTGTCAAGCTGTGCAATCAACCTACAGACGTAAACAGATGTGTGTGTGTGGAGCAGTTCAGAAATCCTTTTTTGGAGAATCCGGAAACAGATATTTCCAGCCATATATAGGCATATAAGAAGTAGCAGTAAGACTGCGTTTAAATCACAGTAGAAACGTGTATTTCAAAATGCTCTGCTTTGTCTTCATTCAACTTAGGAAGTTGCATCTATGTTTAGATTCAGTGAGTTAGAAACACGATTCTTCTAAAATCTCCCTTTGGATATTCCGCAGTCAATGGGAGGATTGGCTGTAATGAGAAATATCTTGCTCTAAAACAGAAAGGAAGCGATCTAGCAGAAAAGTTGTCAAGCTGTACAAACAACTTACAGAGTTAAACTGATGTGTGCGTGTAGCAGTTCAGAAATCGTTTCTTTGGGGAATCTGGAAACAGATATTTCCGGCCATATACAGGCATACAAGAA
>NW_022448166.1:0-1907 GCF_009761245.1 Sapajus apella | reverse complement strand
AGTGGGTGCTTTTCCTCTACCCTGCATGTAGGGCTTGGCCTGGGGCCTCTGGGAGTCTCTTCCCCTTCTCCTCCTGTTTGCATCCTGTTTAACTGAGAAGACACTGAGCATTTTCCTAGCTCTCTGCTGACACAGAGCAGTCACTGATGCCAGTGTTCTTTTCTCTCCCACGTCCTGGCCAGGACCAGCTGCCCCTGCACATGCAGACAGGGTCACCCAGGAGTATAGGCCAGGAGTCTGCAGCACTTCAGAGACCAGCTCCTGCTATGAGTCCGGGTTCGCCTCCCCCACCTCTCACCATAGGCTTCTGCTCTGCTCTCCCTGTGTCTCCTTCTGGGCTCTCCTCTTGGGACCTTTCAGGGCTCATGGTGCTGGGACTGTCTAGAAGGCCCTGCTTCATTTCCAAGTGTGGGAAGGGCCCGATTCTCTCAGCTCCTAAGCCAAAGGCTCCTGTAGAAGGAGAAGGTGCTAAGAGGGGGCAACAACCCTGACCACTACCCAGAACCAGGTTCTGTCTTCTTCAGTTGGCTGGGGTGTTCAGAGCAGGAAGATGTGGGTTCCTGGGGAGGTCTTGAGCACCTCAGGGAGGTCTGGGGGTACTTATGGCATGGGAAGTTCTCTACTGGCCATGAACTACAACCTAATGTAAGCTGGATTTTGTTCCCCTGCACCTTGGCTCATTTGGAGAGGGGGAGAAGGGTGGCACAGGGACCTGGAGGGTTGTGGCTATGGGTGTTTGAGGGGAGTCCTAAGGTGTGAGAGCCAGAGGAGTCCTAATGCAAACTTGAGGCCCCCCAACTGCTGGGACTTGGGTCACACTGAGGAGCAGGGTTTTGCTTCAGCAAGGCAAAATGAACATTTCTCATAGATAGGATTTGGAGATCTCTACCTGGGGATTCAGAAAAAATCCAGGAGTAAAGCAGTATGCATCTCCAAGGGGCAGCTATCTCTCAAGCTGAGATTTGGGGTCACTCAGGCTGAGGGGATTTGAGGTGTCTTAGGCTGAAGAAAATGGGGTTTCTGAGATTGAGGGAATTTGGGGTCTTGAGCTGAGGAGCTTTGGCATCCCTCAGGCTGATAGTTTTTGTGGTTTTTCAGAATGAGATTTGGGGTCTTTTAGGCTGAAATTTGGAGTGCTCAGGTTGACAGAATTTGAGGGGATTTGGGGTTCCTCTCGATGAAAGGATTTGGGATCTTTGAGGCTTGGAAAGGTTAAGGGGGTTTGGAGTTTCTCCGCATGAAAGAATTTGGGATCTTTGAGGCTGAGGAAATTCTGGGTCTCAAGTAAAGGAGATTTGGGTCTCTCATTAAGGGGCTTTAGGGTCTTTGACACTGAAGTTATTTAGTCCTTGAAGCTGAAGGGATTGAGTTTTCAGGCTGAGTATTTAGGTTATCAGAGCTTGGAGAAATTTGGTCTCTCTGTAGATGAGTTATTTAGGGTTCCTCAGGCTGAGGGGTTTGGGATGCTTTGGTGTGAGGGGAATTGTGGCTCCTCAGGCTCCGAATATTTGGGGATCTAATCATTAGGAGATTCGGTGTTCCTCTGGGTAAAGGGATTTGGGGTCTCTGAAGCTGAGGTACTTTTGGAGTTTTATGCTGAGGGGATTTAAAGTCCCTCAAGGGGTTGCAGTGAGCGGGGATCGTGCCACTGCACTCCAGCCCGGTGACAGGGTGAGACTCCATCTAAAAAGAAAGAAGTCCCTCAAGGTGACAGGATTTGGTGTCTCTGGAGGCTGAGAGGATTTGGAGCTTCTCAGGGTGAGGGGATTGGGGGTCTTCCAGGCTAAAATATGAAGGTCTCGGGCGGAGGGTTTACAAGGGTTTCACGCTGCTCGACAAAGGCTCCCCGTGCTCATCACAGTCTCCCGTGCTCTCCTGCCGCGGTGTCCACTGTGGCCGGGCGTCCT
>NW_022448165.1:366-1908 GCF_009761245.1 Sapajus apella | reverse complement strand
TCAAGACTTAACTATAAAGCTAATTAAGAGAGTGTTGTTTTAGCACAGGATATACAGAGCAAAGAAACGGAATTGATTAGGAAGAGGCCCACATGTATGTGACCAATCGGTTTTTCACAAAGGTGCCAAATTAATTACTTCAAATAGGATAGTCTTTTCAACCAATTGTGCTGGACTAACAGGATATTGATGTGAAAATAAATGAAGTTTGATACTTTGTTTACTCTGTAAACAAAGATTAACTCGGAACAGATTGTAGATCTAAATGCAAAAGTTAAAGCCACAAAACTTTTAAAGAAAACCCAGGAGAAAATTTGTGAGGACTTGAGTAAGCAAAAATTTCTTTCGGTTTTTTTTGTTTTGTTTTGTTTTGTTCTGTTTTGTTTTTTAATTTCCCTTGACATAGGGTCTTTCTCTGTCACCAAAGCTGTAGTGCAGTGGCACAGTCACAGCTCACTACATCCTCCACCTCCTGGGCTCAAGCCATCCTCCGGCCTCACCCCCTGAAATGGCTGGGACAACAGTCTTGCACCACCACGCTCAGCTAATTTTTGTGTTTTTTATTAAAGAGACAGAGTCTCTTCATCTGCCCATACTAGTCTTAAACTTCTGAGTTCAAGGGATCCATCCCGCTCAGTCCTCCAAAGAGCTGGAATCACAGGCATGAGCCACCATGCACAGGCAAAAATTACTTAATGAGGATACAAAATGTACAAATTGGCCTGGAGGCTGAGGTCCCAGAATCACTTGAACCCAGCAGGCATAGGTTGCAGTGAGCCAGGATTGTGCCACTGCAATCCAGCCTGGGCAACAGAGTGAGATCTGTCACAAACACACATAAAAACAAAAACAAAACAAAAGGAAAGCACAAATTATAAAGGAAAAATGTGATCATTTTGATTTCATCCAACTTTAAAACTTATGTTCTTGAAAAATTTATTTTTGAAATAATGAATAGACAAGTCATAGGCAGGAAAAAATTATTCATAGTAAGTATCCATTATTTCATTCTTATGAAATTCTAGAACAGAAAAAAGCAAATCTATTTTGACAGAAAGTAAATCGGTGGATTCCTGGAGAGGAGTGGTTTACTCCAACAGAGTACAAGGGAATATCAGGTTGAAGGAAATGTTTATGTCTTAATTATCGTGATGGTTACACAGATTTATACATCTTGTTAAAACTCCTCAAAGTGTACATTTAAAATGGGTGCATTTTATTATATGTAAATTATTCTCAATGAAGTTGATTTGAAAATAAAGAAAGTGAAATCTTAAAAACCTTATGGTTGTAAAAAACCATGACAACTGTTCGAGGTGATTGATTTGCTAGTTATCCTGATTTGATCATTACACATTTTATATATATATTAAAAAGTCACACTGTTTCCCATAAATATGCACAATGATGTGTTCATTAAAAATAATAAAAGAGGGCCTGGCACGGTGGCTCACGCCTGTAATCCCAGCAGTTTGGGAGGCCGAGGCATGTGGATCACGAGGTCAAGCGATCAAGACCATCCTGGTCAACATGGTGAAACCC
>NW_022448165.1:0-266 GCF_009761245.1 Sapajus apella | reverse complement strand
GAGAATTGCCTGAACCCAGGAGGCAGAGGTTGCGGTCAGCCGAGATCACGCCATTGCTGCCAGCCTGGGCAATAAGAGTGAAACTCCGTCTCAAAAATAATAATAATAATAATAATAAAAGTTGAGATAGAAATTTTGTAAAAGAAAAGGATTGCTGTAGTGAACTATTCAGACAGAAAAAATATGGTTTCAAATGGAGGAACAGAGGTGGAATAGGAAGGAACATTGAAAATACCAAAAGTATGATTAATCTGAGTAAATATTGT
>NW_022448164.1:0-1908 GCF_009761245.1 Sapajus apella | reverse complement strand
ATACAGAACTCAGGGTACCATTTCAATTTTGTCTCCTTTCCCACCTTCTTTTTTTTTTTAAACAGTGAAGAATGTCAAACAAATGAACTCTAAAAAGATGTTGCTAACACAATCATAAAAAGTTTAATATGAACTGAGCATTAGACGGTTTAAAGAATAATTGTTAACTTTGTTAGATTTGATAATGGCATGATGTCCTAATCAAAGAGATACATACTGAAGTATTTACAGGTAAAATGTCAGTGATTTGGTTTAAAATAATCTAGAAAACATAAAAATAAAATTAAGTGGGAAGAAATAGATGAAACAAGATTGGCAAAATGTTGGTAATAGTTGATGGGTACATGGGGGCTCATTACACTATTTTCTCTTTCTTTAATATGTTTAAAATTTTCTATAATAAAAAGCTATTTTTTAAAACCCACAAGCTATTCTCTCATGGAAGGAGGCTTGGTTAGCTCTTTCTTTCCTTCTCTCACCTAGGAGCCTGGAGGTATATGAGTAGGCCTGGGATCTGTATGCAAGGGGAGAAGGTCTAGCCAGCAGTTTCTCCTCGAACACTCTCTCTCATCTAGCTAGTATAATGGGCGTGCAGGTGGACACAGGACAGACACTTACCCACCTGCTCTTTTCTGATGGATGTAGCTGGGATTCACCTTTCCTCAACTTACGGCAGTAACATCATAATCTGGGTTTGGGCATAGGGAAGAGAAGCAAAGCCAGCCTTGTGACCTGTCTTAATTTTAGCCTGTCTGGCAAACCTAGCTTAGGTAAAGGAGCTATCTACCTGGTTTAGCCTAAATCATAAGAGTTCTGCCTCAGGGTTTGGGATCAATGCTTCAGTTAGTAATAAAGCATCAATTTGTCTTTCTCCTCTAGGTAAACAGCCTGTCAATAACCTTATAGACCCCAGTAATTTGTCTGGGGCAAGATTCAAGTATTTTTGGGTTCTTAGCTAACATAGCATCTTATTACCATATGATTATCCCTTCATTACCAGTCACCTTCCTCTGGAGAGCACAATTCTGTGAGAAGAATCTCCTTTATAATAGTGACTCCCTACACATACACACACACACTCACTCTCTCTCTCTCTCTCTCTCTCTCTCTGAGGCTACCTGAGATGCTGCCATGATTACTCAGCCCCTAGACACAGGAGGACAGGAGTGTCTGTGAACAACAGGCAAAAGATTTATGTGAAATGAATTTCTGAGAAGCCATAGAAGGGAAGACATCTATGTGACTAGCAGTGATTAAAAGCCAGGAAAAGATCTGAGGCTCATATGGATAGTATAAATATAAATTAATAAAATAATTTCTGAACACTTTATGGAGTCAGACTCATATATCATTCATGCATAAAATCAGACTATGACTGCATATCTACAACAGATATTCATCAGGCAGGGATGCTTCTATCTGTACTTGGGATTTCCTTTCCCTTTCAACACTGTCCTTCACATTCAAGTTTTCTGGGACAGGAGGCACACAGGGATATGAGTTTAATTTAAGCTTGATGCAAGAAAGGACTTACCTGCGTAGAGGGTCACTAGGCTCTGGAGCATTGACTTAAGGAGCCCTTCCCTGGAGGGCTTTAGAAACAGGCCAGCCATCCAATTGTCTGGTATGCTTTGGAAGAAACCTGTTTGAAGTGTGGGGGATCATCGAGATAGCAGCTCCTGATTCTTTTTCCATCAGCCCTTCCCAAAAGTGGCATCCCCAATAAGGGACATAAATCTATCCTGAAAAACCTCTTTCCAGAGCACCCTCCTTGCTGTGGAGCTTCTGGCCTAGGAACACTCTCGTCATACTTTCTTACTTATGGCATCCCTGCCTTAGTCAATATCAGGGAGGTTCAAGATCTGTCTTAACCCTGGCTTGGAGGGTCAGATCATACAGAACTCAGGG
>NW_022448163.1:0-1908 GCF_009761245.1 Sapajus apella | reverse complement strand
GTGGCAAAACCCTTGCAGGCCATGGTCTTTGTCCCTCATTGCTGGCCTGATCTGGTGTTTGTTTTGGCATCTATGGAGGGGTGTGTCTCAGCTCTGTTACTGAGTGGGCATGGCCTGCTGCTCACAAGTATTTTGGCATTTGGGTCTCAAAGCCAAGAAGATGCCCCTTCCATGCAGAGAGAATCCCTGACCACCCTTCCTGTCTGACTCCACCATTTCATTCATTGCTTTCACAGCCTTGTCCAAGGTGCCAATCCTCTCTTTGTCTTGTTAGAACCCCAGGTGGGTAGAAGTTCCCTGAGTTTTTTACCAAGATGTCTGTAGTATCTAGTCCAGCTCCGGCACACAGTAGGAGCTCAATAATCACTTGTCAAACGAATGGGAAAAGCAGACTGAGTGACATGTGTAAAAGGGCCTAACAAAAGTGCCCAGCACATACTGTTATAAACATTTATAGAAGGAAGGATGGAGCCTGGCTGGGTGGACAGAACTTGGCTTTGGAGCCAGGAGACTATGATTCCAATGCCTGCTCTGTCTTCTCTCCTCTGAGCCTTAAGGTTTCTATCTGTAAAATGGGGTCAGGGAAGAGTTGATTGGGAAGTTTTCTTTCTGGCTGGAGACTTTACTCAGTTTGGTTCTAGCTGTTTGCCTGGAGAGTCACTGTGTTCAGCCTGCAGGCTCCATAGCAGGCATTTTCCTCTTCTGGAGGTCTCACCTCCCATCAAGGAAAAGTTCCAGATTGCTGTCTGATGTCTGGTCTCTGGACTGAAGGCCATTTACTGCAGGACTCACAAATGACCATGGGGAAAGGGAGGAGGCATGCATGAGTGGCATGAGCAAGGAGTGAGTTGGGGGATACAAAAGGGAGTGGTGAAGGCCGGGTGCGGTGTCTCACACCTGTAATCCCAGCACTTTGGGAGGCTGAGGTGGGCAGATAACCTTAGGTCAGGAGTTCAAGACCAGCCTGATAACCTGAGCAACATGGAGAAACCCAGCCTCTAATAAAAAATACAAAAATTAGCGGAATCTGGTGGTGGGCGCTTGTGGTCCCAGCTACTTGGGAGGCTAAGGAAGGAGAATCATTTGAACCTGGGATGTGGAGCTTGCAATGAGGCAAGATGGTGTCACTTCACTCCAGCCAGGGTGACAGAAGCAGAGAGAAGGAGGGAGGAAGGGAGGAAAGTAAGGAAGGAAGGAGGGGGGGAGGGAGGGAGGAAGAAAGAAAAAGAAAGAGAGAAAGAAAAAGAAAGGAAGAGAGAAAGAAAGAGAGAGAGAAAGGCAGGAAGGAAGGAAGATAAGAGAGAAAGAAAGAGAGAGAAAGAGGAAGAGAGAGAGAAAGAAAGAGAAAAACAAAGGAAGAGAGAGAAAAGAGAGGAAGGAAGGAAGGAAAGAAGAGAGGAAGGGAGGGAGGGAAGGAAGATAACAGAGAAAAGAAAAAGACACATGCACGCATATGCTCATTGCAGCATGATTCCCAATAGCAAAGACATGAAACCAACTTAAATGCCCATCGATGGTAGACTGATAAAGAAAATGTGGTGCATATACACCATGGAATATGATGGAGCCATAAAACAGAATGAGGTCATGTCCTTTGCAGCAACATCAATGAAGGTAAAAGCCATTATCTTACATAAACTAACAGAGGAACAGAAAACCACATACTACATGTTCTCAAAGTAGAAGCTCAACATTGAGTACACATGGACTCAACAGACACTGGTACTTATTTGAGGATGAAGGAAAGAGGAGGGTCAGGACTGAAAAACTACCTATGAGGTACAGTGCCTACCACCTAGGTGACAAATAATCTGTACAACAATCCCCAGTGACACTTATAATAAACCTGCACAGGTACCTATGAGCCTAAAATAAAAGTTTAAAAAAAAAACTGATAAACTAAATCAA
>NW_022448162.1:1395-1908 GCF_009761245.1 Sapajus apella | reverse complement strand
AAAAAAAAAAAAAAAAAAAGAAAAGAAAAAAAAATTTGTCTAATCCTGTTAATTGTATGAGAATTGTGTGCAGCAACTTTTTTTAAAATTTAATTGATTAATTTTTTTTATAAGATGGGGTTTCACCATGTTGATCAGACTACTCTCGAACTATTGACCTCAGGTAATCCACCCGCCTCGGTCTCCCAAAGTGCTGGGGTTACAGGCGTGAGCCACCGCAACGGGCCGTATCTAATTTATTTTGAGTTGATTTTTATATATATGATGTAAGATGCAGATCTTGTTTTATTGCTCTTCATGTGGCTATATAGTTTTCTCAACACCATTTATTGAAGATACTGTCGGCCGGGGGCGGTGGCTCACGCCTGTAATCCCAGCACTTTGGGAGGACGAGGCGGGTGGATCACGAGGTCAAGAGATCGAGACCATCCTGGTCAACATGGTGAAACCCCGTCTCTACTAAAAATACAAAAAAATTAGCTGGGCATGGTGGCGCGTGCCTGTAATCCCAGC
>NW_022448162.1:0-1295 GCF_009761245.1 Sapajus apella | reverse complement strand
AAAAAAAAAAAAGAAGATACTGTCCTTTCCCTAGGAAATTGTCACCTATTTCTAAAATCACTTAGCTATAAATGCATAAATACATTTCTGCTGTCTTCTGCTTCATTTATGTGTTTATTTTTATTCAAGTACCATACCATTTTGGTTACTATAGCTTTGTAGTCTATTTCTAAATCAGGTAGAGAGATAATTTCAGCCTTTTTAAATACATATTGTTTTGGCTATTCAGGTGTTTTGTGGTACAACATAAATTTTAGATAAATATTTAAAATTTTATACTTAATATGTCACTGGTACTTTGATAGTTTTTTTGCAAATATTTGTAATATTTTCCTTTGTGTATAATTTTTTTTTTTTTTTGAGACGGAGTTTCGCTCTTGTTACCCAGGCTGGAGTGCAATGGCGTGATCTCGGCTCACCACAACCTCTGCCTCCTGGGTTCAAGCAATTCTCCTGCCTCAGCTTCCCTCGTAGCTGGAAATACAGGCGTGTGCCACCATGCCCAGTTAATTTTTGTGTTTTTAGTAGAGACGGGGTTTCACCTTGTTGACCAGGATGGTCTCAATCTCTTGACCTCGTGATCCACCTGCCTCGGCCTCCCAAAGTGCTGGAATTATGGGCGTGAGCCACCGCGCCCGGCCGTCTATAATTTTTTACCTTAAGGTTCTTTATACTATAACATGTCTCAGCTTTTTTTTTTTTTTTTTAAGATGGGGTTTCACCATGTTGGTTGGGCTGGTCTTGAACTCCCAACCTCAGGTGATCCGCCCGCCTTGGCCTCCAAAGTGCTTGGATTACAGGCCTGAGCCACCACGCCTGGCCTCATGTCTCAACTTTTTAGTTAAATTTAATTCAAAGTCTAGTAACTACAGTTATTGTAGATGGGATTTTTTTTGTCTTTTTTTTTTTTTTGCTGCTCCAGTCAACCAAAGGGACAATTTATTGAGGCTCCGGGGCCATGGGTCCTGGGCAGGAGGCTGCCCTTCCAGGAAGGAAGAGGCTTATTTGACCTTCTTCTTGGGGTGCAGGCTGTTGGTGTGGCCACACTTCTTCTTTCAGCAGTTGACAGCACGGGGGTGCAGGCGAGCATAGCACTTGCGGCACATCATCTTGTCTCAGTTGTATTT
Organism: Sapajus apella; assembly: GCF_009761245.1. Taxonomy (NCBI): domain Eukaryota; kingdom Metazoa; phylum Chordata; class Mammalia; order Primates; family Cebidae; genus Sapajus; species Sapajus apella. Next base: position 168 of record NW_022448162.1, on the reverse strand, counting down.
CTGGGTGACCTGTCGAAGGGAAGGTTCAATAATGCCACCTCGCAGGTGCAGCACCAGGTGCAGGGTGAACTCTGGATGTTGTAGTCTGAGAGAGTGCGGCCATCCTCCGCCCAGGAGGCGGAGGTCGCGCCATTGCACTCCAGCCTGGGTAACAAGAGCGAAACTCCA
>NW_022448161.1:0-1908 GCF_009761245.1 Sapajus apella | reverse complement strand
CTTTCTGCTTTGTTGGGTATAATTCAATCTGAAAAGTCAGTGTCTCAGCCCAGAATTTCTTTCTGATTTTTCCATGGGTTTTCCTGCAGACTTCTCTGGATTTCACCACATTTAAAAAAAAAAGAAAAAAGAAAAAAAAATATATATATGTATTTAAACTTGTTCAAATGGACACCGTTTCGAGATGAATGAGACCTTTGAGTTTCCAGGTTAAGGGGTTCTTAGGATCAGCTCTCAGATTGCGGAATTAGACACAAAAACCCATTGACTTTGCCTCCTGCGAACCTGCCCTTCTGTTTGCGAGGCTTCTGTGGGTTTAAGACTTTCACGTTTAATAACAGAGAATGCGGGGATTTAAAGAAAAATGCGAGCAAAGCAAAAACACTGCCTGAAAACGCACAGATAAGCTTTCTGAAGCCTTCACGGAGCCGTTCTTAAAATAAAAATAACTATAAAGTTGTTTTAAACTTCGCTAGCGTGCTTATATTGAACCGATAACACGTTAAGGCAAAGAAAAATTATGTAGGTCGTCCGTTCTGCCCATTTTCCAACAGCCACGGATTTTAATTTCTTTCGTTTAAACTTAGAGATTCTCGGGGTTAGAAGTTACATTTCTGTCATGAAAAGTAACGGCCAAAACCACAATTACTTTGGCACCAGACTAATAAGGGAAACACAGGCTGGGCGACAGGGGTCACACCTGTGATCCAAGCACACTGGGGGGCCGAGGCGGGCAGATCTCTTGAGCCCGGGAGGTTGAGACCAGCCTGGGCAACATAGTGAGACCCGCCCCCCCCATGTCTGCAAAAAATAAAATAATTAGCCAGGCACGGTGGTGCACGCCTGAAGTCCCAGCTACCCAGCAATCCGAGGCAAGAGGATCCTTTGTTTTTTTTTTTTAACTTTAATTAAAAAATTTTTTTGAGACAGAGTCTCACTGTGCACCCAGGCTGGAGCGCAGTGGCGAGAGCTCGGCTCACCGCAACCTCCGCCTCCCGGGTTCAAGCGATTCTCCTGCCTCAGCCTCCCGAGTAGCTGGGATGACAGGTGCCCGCCACCACGCCCGGGTGACTTCTGTATTTTTAGATGAGATGGGGTTTCATCATCTTGCTCGGGCTGGTCTCGAACTCCTGACTTCATGGTCCACCCGCCTCAGCCTCCCAAAGTGCTGGGATCACAGGTGTGAGCCTCCGCGCCCGGCCAAGTAGGTTGAGGCCGCAGTGAGCCCTGATTGTGCCACTGCCCTCCAGCCTGGGTGACAGAGTGAGGCTGTCAGTCTGCACATTAACAGGCGTGGTTTTGGTTTCATTTTTAATTGTTTTTTTTTTTCCCCATTTATTTATTTTATTGCATTTTAGGTTTTGGGGTACATGTGAAGAACATGCAAAATTGTTGCACAGGTACACACGTGGCAGTGTGATTTGCTGCCTTCCTCCCCATCACCTACATCTGGCATTTCTCCCCTTGCTATCCCTCCCCAGCTCCCCACCCCCACCGTCCCTCCCCGATTTCCTCCCCCCCGACAGACCCCAGTGTGTGATGCTCCCCTCCCTGTGTCCGTGTGTTCTCATGTTTTTTAATTTTTAAAAGTTCAGAGGCTGCAGTCCAATGATGCGATCTCGGCTCACTGCAACCTCCGCCTCCCGGGTCCAAGCGATTCTCCTGCCTCAGCCTCCCGAGTAGCTGGGACTACAGGTGTGCGCCACCACACCTGGCTAATTTTTGCATTTTTAGTAGGCACAGGGTTTCGCCATGCTGGCCAGGCTGGTCTCGAACTGCTGACCTCAGGTGATCCGCCCGCCTCGGCCTCCCAAAGTGCTGGGATTACAGGTGTGAGCTACCGTGCCTGGCCCAGAATACTGATGTAATTCTGAATTCTGGGGGGTTATAGATTCCCAAAGCCTTTGT
>NW_022448160.1:0-1909 GCF_009761245.1 Sapajus apella | reverse complement strand
GCCCCTGCTATGGGTCAGCCTCAGGGGGATGTTCATCTCCAACTGGCTCTGGCTCTTCCAAATTATGAAATAGACTACAGGGTTATCTCATGGCATTATTACTGTGTGAAAAATGATGGTGAGTCTTTATAGAAGAGTGGTCCATGCAGAAACATTGCCATATAAGACGGGAGTCCTCCAAGTCCTGTATTCCTCAGTTCCGTGTCCTTGCCCCCATCCACATGTGGCCTGTGTGGGCAGATAGCTTCACACACTCAGACTCTTCCTCCCTGCTCATCAGAAACGTGTGTCCCTGTTACTGACATGCAGGGAGGGGCTCATGATCTTGGGCACACCCATGGTGCTTTGAGCTCATCAACACCTACAGTGGACATTGAAGGAATTCCCATGTTTTCCTTTTCAGGAGCCATGGCTTGGGCAGCTGCCTGGGAGTTCAGAGGTTGGGGCTCAGGGAGGAGTCACTGCCCAATGGTGCCACCTTGGACACAGAGTGGCAGCCCAGGGAACCAGGCAAGCCCGGCTCTGACTGTGCCGCTGGGCGACCACTGGCTGAGACCTGGGGCAGAAACGCCTCCCACACCAACCAAAGAGACAGCCTCTGCACGAGGCCTGGAACCCCTGAAGGGCGCTGGAACAGGAAGAGAGCCAGGGCCTTCAGCTGTGATGTGCACAGCTCTATCTGTCCGTCCTCCACCCCAGGGAACTCACCTTGGTGACTGTGCTGGAAGGCACAGGTTGCTGATATTCTGACACCTGGGAGGGGACCACTGGGAGCCCCCAATATCCGCCCATGACCAGACCTCCAGCAGAGCCTGCAGTTTGAGACCTCTAGTTTAGGAGCTGGGGCTGATGGGGGCCCTTGGGGATTCCTATGTTGCTGGAGGAAGATGGGATTATGGGGTGTCCATGGCAAAGAAGTGAGAAGTGGACGTTGCCAGCTTCCCACCCTGACCCTGTCCTGGTTAGAGTGGGGCAGGCTTGGGGGCGAGTCTGTGGTGCTGGTTTCACCCTCTTGGGCCAAGGTCGCCCCGTGACTTTATGGATTGTCTCCCTGTGCCCTCTGAGATCCTGGCTCTGCTTCACCAGCCTGGGTCCTCCTCATCTCAGCTCAGCTGTCACCTCTGGGGAGCCCCCAAGCCCTTGAATGAGTGCCCAGGATGCACAGCCAGTGCTGAGGCTATAAGCCCTGCTGGCAGCCGGCAGGGCACACAAGGCCAGGCCAGGCCCTGGGGACAGTAGACAAACTTATCCCTGCACATCAGGGACCACCCATCTCAGGGAGAGTGCTGGGTTGGGCTGAAGGGATCTCAGGGGATGGCTGGGAACCGCCCCCCCGGAGGAGAGCTCCACCTGAGCAAGGGTGTCACCAGGTCCCCTCCAGACACAGGCACTGCCTCGGACAGGCTGGAGAGAGTGTGTGGCCAGGCCATAGGGTGAACCATCCTCAGTGGCTGGACTGGTGTCTCCAGACATGTGGATCCATTAAGCATCTCGACCCCACAGGAGCCCACATGGCGTGTCCTTTGACCTTCCATCCACCTTTGAAAGGGGCAGTCCTCTGAGATTCTGCCTGGGACCTGTCAGCCCTCCTAACAAGGTCCCTGGTGCCTGGCCAACACAGACACCCAGCCACCCTACAGGAAGGCTCTGGGAGGGGCAGCCTCATCTGGGGCCCCAAGACTGATGCCAGCTGGAACATCTCACAGGGAGCACCCCTTCCTGTAATCTGCGTAACTCAAGCCCTGCCTGGACCTCTCCAAGTCAGCAGCCGGCCTTCCCCAGGGCCCCCTCCAAGCCTGCAGGGTCTGGGGCTCCGAGGCTTTCTGCAGTCTCTCAGTCCCCCACCCTGATACTGCTCAGGCAGAGACATCATGGCTGTGGGTTATTGTGCACTTAGTGGGTGCCAGAG
>NW_022448159.1:0-1909 GCF_009761245.1 Sapajus apella | reverse complement strand
TAGATGCAACTTACGAAGGTGAACGAACACACAGTGGAGCAGTTTGAAACAGACGTTTCTCGTATGATTTAGTTGCGATCTTAAACCTAATTATTAAGAGTCTGTATATTGATGGAAATATCTCATTCCAGATTCTCCAAAGAAAGGCTTAGTGAACTGCTACATTCACAAAATTGTTTAACTCTGTAAGTTTAATATACACCTTGACAATCATTCTGCTACATAGGTCCGTTTTTGTTTTAGAGCCACATATTTCTCATTAAACCCTATACAACCATTCACTCAGGAATATCCAAACGCAGCTTTTTGGAGAAACGTGCTTCTAACTCGCAGAATCTAAACATAGCTGCAACTTCCGAAGGTGAATGAACACACAGTGGACCAGTTTGAAAAAGACGTTTCTCGTATGATTTAGATGCGATCATAAAGCTAATTCTTAAGAGTCTGTATATGGCTGGAAATACCTCTTTACAGTTTGTCCAAAGAAAGCGTTGGTGAACTGGTACATTCACACAATTGTTTAACTGTGTAAGTTTGATAAACACGTTGACAAGCATTCTGCTATATAGCTCCGTTTTTGTTTTAGAGCCAGATATTTGTCATTAAACCCTATACTCCCATTCACTCAGGAATATCCAACCGCAGCTTTTGGGAGAAACGTCTTTCTAACTCGCAGAATCTAAACATAGATGCAACTTCCGAAGGTGAACGAACACACAGTGGAGCAGTTTGAAAGAGACGTTCCTCCTATCATTTAGAAGCGATCTTAAAGCTAATTATTATGAGTCTGAATATTGCTGGAAATATCACTTTCCAGATTCTCCAAAGAAAGGGTTAGTTAACTGCGACATTCACACAATTGTTTAACTCTGAAAATTTAATAAACACGTTGACAAGCATTCTGCTACATAGCTCCGTTTTTGTTTTAGAGCCTGATATGTCTCATTAAACCCTATACTCCCATTCACTCAGGAATATCCAAACGCAGATTTTTGGAGAAAAGTCTTTCTAACTCGCAGAATCTAAATATAGGTGCAACTTCTGAAGGTGAAAGAACACACAGTGGAGCAGTTTGAAAGAGTCGTTCTTCGTATCATTTAGATGCGATCTTATACCTAATTCTTTAGAGTCTTTATATGGCTCTAAATATCTCTTTCCAGATTCTCCAAAGAAAGGGTTGGTGAACTGCCACATTCACACAATTGTTTAACTGTGTAAGTTTGATAAACACCTTGACAATCATTCTGCTACATAGCTCAGTTTTTGTTTTAGAGCCAGATATTTCTCATTAAACCCTGTACTCCCATTCACTCAGGAATATCCAAAGGCAGCTTTTTGGAGAAACGTGTTTCTAAGTCGCAGAATCTAAACATAGGTGCAACTTCTGAAGGTGAAAGAAAACACAGTGGATCAGTTTGAAAGAGACGTTTCTCGTATCATTTAGATGCGATCTTATAGCTAATTCTTAAGAGTCTGTATATGGCTGTAAATATCTCTTTCCGGATTCTCCAAAGAAAAGGTGAGTGAACTGCTACATTCACACAATTGTTAAGCTCAGTAAGTTTAATATACACCTTGACAATCATTCTGCTACATAGCTCCGTTTTTGTTTTAGAGCAAGATATTTCTCGTTAAACCCTATACTCCCATTCACTCAGGAATATCGAAACGCAGCTTTTTGGAGAAACGTGTTTCTAACTCGCAGAATCTAAACATAGATGCAACTTCCGAAGGTGAACCAACACACAGTGGAGCAGTTTGAAGGAGACGTTTCTCGTATGATTTAGATGCGATCTTAAAGCTAATTCTTAAGAGTCTGTATATGGCTGTAAATATCTCTTTTCAGATTCTCCAAAGAAAGGGTTGGTGAACTGCTACATTCACACAGTTGTTTAACTCTATAAGTTTA
>NW_022448158.1:736-1910 GCF_009761245.1 Sapajus apella | reverse complement strand
GGGCTGTTCTTATGCCCATCTTCACCTCCTGGCTGTTGTGACTGGCATCCCTGAAGCTCTGTTTCTTTGTGTGTGAAATTAAATAAGGACATGTCATACATCACTTGCTAGCAATCCACCAGCGCAGAGCCAAGGCTCAGCAAAGAGGAGTTCCCTCCTCCTCTGCGTTTTTAGGTCAGGAGCAAATGCAGATCAGGGTGGGGACAAGGTAAACGCATAACCAAGGTGGAGATGGAGATCTGATTGATTAGTAACTCATAAATCATTTGAAACCATACTTCCCTGTTGATAGTCAACCCTCTGTAAACACGCAATGTGTTCTCACCTTGTTATCGTTCCCAATGATCTCAAATGTGTGGTTGCCCTCGTCAGTATAAAAGTTTAATGTGAATTTTCCTGGATGCACCTGCCTATGGGAGTCCTGCTCGTCACAATGGTAGGTAACTGGTTTTATATACACAGGCTAGAAAAGTAAAAAAGAATATGTATTCCTTATTTAATATGCTGTGATGTGTGCTTCTACTGCACAGCATTGAAAGGTAAGTGTGACCTGTTTAGGAATCTTTTGTTATTACCTGCAATTCAATGTGCAGAATAGGAGAGTCTGGAGCTTGGGAAATTCTTATTGAGTTTAGCACTAATTCTGTTCTCTAAGATCCAAGTTGTTTTTCCTTCCAGGACCGATTCACGGAAGCCTCAACCTTTCTGGGCTCAGGTGATCCTCCCACCTCAGCTTCCTGAGTAACTGGGACCACAGGCCAGCCACCATGCCTGGCTAATTTTTGTATTTTTTGTAGAGACAAGATTTTACTATGCTGCCCAGGCTAGTCTTGAACTCCTGGGCTCAAGTAATTTTCCTACCTTGGCCTCCCAAAGTGCTGAGATTACAGGTAGGAACCAATGTGCCTGGCCAGGAATGAATTTTGCTCCAAAATTTATAGAAACCCATGCAGACTTTTTTGCATCTTAAACTTGATCTTTATTAAAACATTCTTTGGTGATCTCTAACTACTGGGCCCAAGTAATCCTCCCACCTGAGTCTCCCAAAGTTCTGGCATTACAGGTATGAGCCATTACGCCTGACCAGACCCCCAACTCTTGATCATAGGTTAAGACACTTCCAGGAGTAGTAATTTACCTAAAAAGACACAACTTTTTCTTTTTTTTTTTTTTT
>NW_022448158.1:0-636 GCF_009761245.1 Sapajus apella | reverse complement strand
GACAGAGCCTTGCTCTGTCACCAGGCTGGAGTGCAGTGGTGAAGTTTCGGCTCACTGCAACCTCCCCCTCCCAGTTCAAGCAATTCTCCTGCCTCAGCCTCTCAAGCAGATGGGACTACAGGTGTGTGCCACCACACCCAGCTAATTTTTGTATTTTAATAGAGACAGGGTTTCACCACGTTGGCCAGGATGCTCTTGATCTCGACCTCATGAATTGCCCACCTTGGCCTCCCAAAGTGCTGGGATTACAGGCGTGAGCCACCGCACCAGGCCAAAGAGACACAACTTCTAAGAGCACTGCCAGTCTGCTTCACCTCAAGGCTGACCATGAAGCTGCACCATCTAGAAAACCCTAGCCCATGCTGGCATGGTGGTGTACTCTTCTGTGTCTGCACACATCAGGGGCTCATGGTTACTAAATGCAGGAAAGGAAGACAGGAGGGAGGGAAGGCTGGTGGCAGAATAGAAGACAAGAATGAAAAGGAGCTTTAGAGTCTCTCTACTCAGGGGTGGGCCTCAGACCAGCAGCGTGGGCATCACCTGGGAGCTTCCATGTAAGTCTGTAGACCTATTGAAGCAGAATTTGCATGTTATTGAATAAGCTCTCTGGTCGGGCGTGGTGGCTCATGCCCATAA
>NW_022448157.1:1478-1910 GCF_009761245.1 Sapajus apella | reverse complement strand
TCAAGGACTTGAACTCAGACCTGGAACAAGCAAACCTAATAGACATTTACAGAACTCTCCACCCCAAATACACAGAATATACATTCTTCTCAGCACCACATGACACCTACACTAAAATTGAGCACATAATTGGGAGTAAATCACTGCTCAGCAAATGCAAAAGAACGGAAATCGTAACAAACAGTCTCTCAGACCACAGTGCAATCAAGTTAGAACTCAGAATTCAAAACCTAACTCAGAACCGCACAGCTTCATGGAAACTGAACAACTTGCTCCTGAATGTTGACTGGATAAACAATGAAATGAAGTCAGAAATAAAGATGTTCTTCAAAGCCAAGGAGAATGAAGACACAGCATACCAGAATCTCTGGGACACATTTAAAGCAGTCTCCAGAGGAAAATATATAGCAATAAGTGCCCACATGAGAAGCA
>NW_022448157.1:838-1378 GCF_009761245.1 Sapajus apella | reverse complement strand
AGAAGACAAGAAATAGCTAAGATCAGAGCAGAACTGAAGGAGATAGAGACACAAAAAACCCTTCAAAAAATCAATAAATCCAGGAGCTGGTTTTTTGAAAAGATCAACAAAATAGACAGACCACTAGCCAGATTAATAAAAAAGAAAAGAGAGAATAACCAAATTGATGCAATAAAAAACGATAAAGGGGATATCACCACAGATTCCACAGAAATTCAAACCATCATCAGAGATTATTACAAACAACTCTATGCACACAAACTAATAAACCTGGAAGAAATGGATAAATTCCTGGACACTTGCCTCCTGCCAAGCCTAAACCAGGAAGAAGCCGAAACCCTGAACAGACCCATAACAAGGTCTGAAGATGAGGCAGCAATTAACAGATTACCACCCAAAAAAAGCCCAGGTCCAGATGGGTTCACAGCTGAATTCTACCAGACATACAAAGAGGAGCTGGTACCATTTCTTCTGAAACCATTCCAAACAATACAAAAAAGAGGGAATTCTTCCCAAATCATTTTACAACACCAACATCAT
>NW_022448157.1:0-738 GCF_009761245.1 Sapajus apella | reverse complement strand
CAACAAAAAAAGAAAACTTCAGGCCAATGTCCATGATGAACATAGACGCAAAACCCTTCAATAAAATACTGACAAGCCGATAGCAACAGCACATCAAAAAGCTTATCCAGCATGATCAAGTAGGCTTCATCCCGGGGATGCAAGGCTGGCTCAACATACGCAAGTCTATAAACGTAATTCACCACATAAACAGAACCAAAGACAAAAACCACATGATTATCTCAATTGATGCAGAGAAGGCCTTTGACAAAATTCAGCAGCCCTTTATGCTAAAAACACTCAATAAGCTAGGTATCGATGGAACGTATCTCAAAATAATAAAAGCTATTTATGACAAGCCAACAGCCAGTATCATACTATATGGGCAAAAACTGGAAGCATTCCCCTTGAAATGTGGCACCAGACAAGGATGCCCGCTCTCACCACTGCTATTCAATATCGTGTTAGAAGTTCTAGCCAGAGCAATCAGGCAAGAAAAAGAAATAAAGGGCATTCAAATAGGAAAGGAGGAAGTCAAATTGCCTCTATTTGCAGACGACATGATTGTATATCTAGAAGACCCCATCGTCTCAGCCCCAAACCTCCTGAAACTGATAAGCAAGTTCAGCAAAGTCTCAGGATACAAAATCAATGTGCAAAAATCACATGCATTCCTATACACAAATAACAGACTTAAAGAGAGCCAAATCAAGAACAAACTTCCATTCACAATTGCCACAAAGAGAATAAAATACCTAG
>NW_022448156.1:0-1910 GCF_009761245.1 Sapajus apella | reverse complement strand
TTCATACAAATTTATTATGTCATACATCATCTGCAACTTAAACAATTCTGTTGGTTTTAAAGTGGAAAAAGCTGCCAATCTCTGTATCCCTGGGATTCCTCTAAACCTGCTGCCAGCAGTTTGTGAGACAATTTCATGAACTACTTTACATCTATCAAACATTTGTCCCACAAAGAATTGGGGAAAGTGAACAGCTGAGTGAAGATTAAAGGTGAGCTGTGAGGTGTTGTTACCTCAGAGGGTGCCCTGCAGGGCAGTATGTCCGTGAGCTCTTTACATCTTAACAAAAGGATGAAACTTTATTTTTTTTTTAAAAAAAAAGGTGAGTTTATTTCTTGTATGCAGGTTATCCGATTGGAAAACATTGCCAGACCTGAGCTGCCAAACTCAAGTATGTTTTCAAAAACAAATCGCTATTGAACATGACATGTTTTAAAGATTCTGCTCCCTTTCTCCCAAACTGTGCTCTCAAGTATTTCAAGAATGAATCTCCCTCCCTGGGTTCAGCTGCATAGGAATCAGAGAGCACTGAAACATGGCAAAGTTTCAACTTCCCATCCCCTTTCCTGCTAAGCTGCTGACCTGCTGACACTCATCCATGCCACATACCCTTCTAGGTGAGTTTGAGAAAAATTCTTTATTCCCACTGATGTCAACTCTTCCCTCAGTGCAGTTGACCCCATCTCACTTTTGCAGAAAACTGTTACCACAGTCACCTCTTTCTGAAGATTTTCTTCCTCTCTACCAGAGATTTCTCCCAAATGTGTTTCCTTTGTCCCCATCCCACTCCTCACTGCTCCCCAACTATGTCCACTTACTGGTGAGCACAACACCATAACCTCATGCCAGTTCATCTTCCATCTCTCCTTCACCTATGCTGCCTGCCCCTGACATGAGTCTCCCAAGGCTCCTTTTGCCAATAGGCACTTATTTCCAGTGCCTTCACACTGACAAACTGGAGCTCCTCAGACATTTCCATTTGCCTAGATGCTGGTGCCAAATACCTGCATTTCACTTCCCCTGCTCCAATCTGTGTGCCCTGCCTGTCATTTCTACCTTCACTGGTAGTCTGCCTGGCTTCATGGTGAACCACAGTCTGTCAATGCTCACCTGTACTACCCTAGAGGTTTCTTAACTCTCTTCTCAGCCTCCACTCTGCCTCCCAGCTATGGCCTACTGTCCCCAAAGCAGCCAGCATAGCCTCTTCATTTAGAGCATGGCACTCCCTTGCCTAAGATCTACCACGAGTTTCTCATCAAACTGGAGCAAAACCTTAACTTCTTCCTATGGCCTGCAAGCCAAAAGGCCCTGTGAGCTATGGCACTGCCCATGGGGTCTCCTCTCTACTGTTTCCCTCATTCTTCACTCTGACCATGATGGCCACCTTGCTGTTTGTTCCTCAAACACACATGAAACATGTTTCTGTCTGTCTTGGCAGTCATCCTGCTTCCTGTAATTTCAGCACTCTTTCCCGTCATTCCTTTAGTTGGGTCTGTTCAAATGTCAGCTCTCTAGAGAGACTCTTCTTACCATTCTACCTCAAATAGCCCCCAATCACCCTGTGTTCCTTTATCCTGCTTTCTCTTCCTGCTGTTTCATACTACCTAAAAAAATACTGAAGTTCAATCCACCTAGAACACAAGCTCGTAAAAACAAGAACTGTGTTCCACCTGTCCTCTCCTCTACCCCAGCACTTAGAAGAGCAGCACAGAGTCAGCATCCAGTTAGTGTTCATGAATTAAGTCACTGCTTGGCAGCATTCAGCACTGTGACCACAGCCTCTCCTATTTTGAACCCTTTCACCTCTTGTTATCCTCTTCTGCTTTTCCTCCTCCTACTCTAGTAGCCATTCTTCTGGAGGCTTGTTCCTTAAATGATAACAGTCCTTACTGACCTATTTTCCATCCATT
>NW_022448155.1:0-1910 GCF_009761245.1 Sapajus apella | reverse complement strand
TTCATACAAATTTATTATGTCATACATCATCTGCAACTTAAACAATTCTGTTGGTTTTAAAGTGGAAAAAGCTGCCAATCTCTGTATCCCTGGGATTCCTCTAAACCTGCTGCCAGCAGTTTGTGAGACAATTTCATGAACTACTTTACATCTATCAAACATTTGTCCCACAAAGAATTGGGGAAAGTGAACAGCTGAGTGAAGATTAAAGGTGAGCTGTGAGGTGTTGTTACCTCAGAGGGTGCCCTGCAGGGCAGTATGTCCGTGAGCTCTTTACATCTTAACAAAAGGATGAAACTTTATTTTTTTTTTAAAAAAAAAGGTGAGTTTATTTCTTGTATGCAGGTTATCCGATTGGAAAACATTGCCAGACCTGAGCTGCCAAACTCAAGTATGTTTTCAAAAACAAATCGCTATTGAACATGACATGTTTTAAAGATTCTGCTCCCTTTCTCCCAAACTGTGCTCTCAAGTATTTCAAGAATGAATCTCCCTCCCTGGGTTCAGCTGCATAGGAATCAGAGAGCACTGAAACATGGCAAAGTTTCAACTTCCCATCCCCTTTCCTGCTAAGCTGCTGACCTGCTGACACTCATCCATGCCACATACCCTTCTAGGTGAGTTTGAGAAAAATTCTTTATTCCCACTGATGTCAACTCTTCCCTCAGTGCAGTTGACCCCATCTCACTTTTGCAGAAAACTGTTACCACAGTCACCTCTTTCTGAAGATTTTCTTCCTCTCTACCAGAGATTTCTCCCAAATGTGTTTCCTTTGTCCCCATCCCACTCCTCACTGCTCCCCAACTATGTCCACTTACTGGTGAGCACAACACCATAACCTCATGCCAGTTCATCTTCCATCTCTCCTTCACCTATGCTGCCTGCCCCTGACATGAGTCTCCCAAGGCTCCTTTTGCCAATAGGCACTTATTTCCAGTGCCTTCACACTGACAAACTGGAGCTCCTCAGACATTTCCATTTGCCTAGATGCTGGTGCCAAATACCTGCATTTCACTTCCCCTGCTCCAATCTGTGTGCCCTGCCTGTCATTTCTACCTTCACTGGTAGTCTGCCTGGCTTCATGGTGAACCACAGTCTGTCAATGCTCACCTGTACTACCCTAGAGGTTTCTTAACTCTCTTCTCAGCCTCCACTCTGCCTCCCAGCTATGGCCTACTGTCCCCAAAGCAGCCAGCATAGCCTCTTCATTTAGAGCATGGCACTCCCTTGCCTAAGATCTACCACGAGTTTCTCATCAAACTGGAGCAAAACCTTAACTTCTTCCTATGGCCTGCAAGCCAAAAGGCCCTGTGAGCTATGGCACTGCCCATGGGGCCTCCTCTCTACTGTTTCCCTCATTCTTCACTCTGACCATGATGACCACCTTGCTGTTTGTTCCTCAAACACACATGAAACATGTTTCTGTCTGTCTTGGCAGTCATCCTGCTTCCTGTAATTTCAGCACTCTTTCCCGTCATTCCTTTAGTTGGGTCTGTTCAAATGTCAGCTCTCTAGAGAGACTCTTCTTACCATTCTACCTCAAATAGCCCCCAATCACCCTGTGTTCCTTTATCCTGCTTTCTCTTCCTGCTGTTTCATACTACCTAAAAAAATACTGAAGTTCAATCCACCTAGAACACAAGCTCGTAAAAACAAGAACTGTGTTCCACCTGTCCTCTCCTCTACCCCAGCACTTAGAAGAGCAGCACAGAGTCAGCATCCAGTTAGTGTTCATGAATTAAGTCACTGCTTGGCAGCATTCAGCACTGTGACCACAGCCTCTCCTATTTTGAACCCTTTCACCTCTTGTTATCCTCTTCTGCTTTTCCTCCTCCTACTCTAGTAGCCATTCTTCTGGAGGCTTGTTCCTTAAATGATAACAGTCCTTACTGACCTATTTTCCATCCATT
>NW_022448154.1:0-1910 GCF_009761245.1 Sapajus apella | reverse complement strand
GCCCCTGCTATGGGTCAGCCTCAGGGGGATGTTCATCTCCAACTGGCTCTGGCTCTTCCAAATTATGAAATAGACTACAGGGTTATCTCATGGCATTATTACTGTGTGAAAAATGATGGTGAGTCTTTATAGAAGAGTGGTCCATGCAGAAACATTGCCATATGAGACGGGAGTCCTCCAAGTCCTGTATTCCTCAGTTCCGTGTCCTTGCCCCCCATCCACATGTGGCCTGTGTGGGCAGATAGCTTCACACACTCAGACTCTTCCTCCCTGCTCATCAGAAACGTGTGTTCCTGTTACCGACATGCAGGGAGGGGCTCATGATCTTGGGCACACCCATGGTGCTTTGAGCTCATCAACACCTACAGTGGACATTGAAGGAATTCCCATGTTTTCCTTTTCAGGAGCCATGGCTTGGGCAGCTGCCTGGGAGTTCAGAGGTTGGGGCTCAGGGAGGGGTCACTGCCCAATGATGCCACCTTGGACACAGAGTGGCAGCCCAGGGAACCAGCCAAGCCCGGCTCTGACTGTGCCGCTGGGCGACCACTGGCTGAGACCTGGGGCAGAAACGCCTCCCACACCAACCAAAGAGACAGCCTCTGCACGAGGCCTGGAACCCCTGAAGGGCGCTGGAACAGGAAGAGAGCCAGGGCCTTCAGCTGTGATGTGCACAGCTCTATCTGTCCGTCCTCCACCCCAGGGAACTCACCTTGGTGACTGTGCTGGAAGGCACAGGTTGCTGATATTCTGACACCTGGGAGGGGACCAGTGGGAGCCCCCAATATCCGCCCATGACCAGACCTCCAGCAGAGCCTGCAGCTTGAGACCTCTAGTTTAGGAGCTGGGGTTGATGGGGGCCCTTGGGGATTCCTATGTTGCTGGAGGAAGATGGGGGCACGGGGTGTCCATGGCAAAGAAGTGAGAAGTGGACGCTGCCAGCTTCCCACCCTGACCCTGTCCTGGTTAGAGTGGGGCAGGCTTGGGGGCGAGTCTGTGGTGCTGGTTTCACCCTCTTGGGCCAAGGTCGCCCCGTGACTTTATGGATTGTCTCCCTGTGCCCTCTGAGACCCTGGCTCTGCTTCACCAGCCTGGGTCCTCCTCATCTCAGCTCAGCTGTCACCTCTGGGGAGCCCCCAAGCCCTTGAATGAGTGCCCAGGAGGCACAGCCAGTGCTGAGGCTACAAGCCCTGCTGGCAGCCGGCAGGGCACACAAGGCCAGGCCAGGCCCTGGGGACAGTAGACAAACTTATCCCTGCACATCAGGGACCACCCATCTCGGGGAGAGTGCTGGGTTGGGCTGAAGGGATCTCAGGGGATGGCTGGGAACCGCCCCCCCGGAGGAGAGCTCCACCTGAGCAAGGGTGTCACCAGGTCCCCTCCAGACACAGGCACTGCCTCGGACAGGCTGGAGAGAGTGTGTGGCCAGGCCATAGGGTGAACCATCCTCAGTGGCTGGACTGGTGTCTCCCGACATGTGGATCCATTAAGCATCTCGACCCCACAGGAGCCCACATGGCATGTCCTTTGACCTTCCATCCACCTTTGAAAGGGGCAGTCCTCTGAGATTCTGCCTGGGACCTGTCAGCCCTCCTAACAAGGTCCCTGGTGCCTGGCCAACACAGACACCCAGCCACCCTACAGGAAGGCTCTGGGAGGGGCAGCCTCATCTGGGGCCCCAAGACTGATGCCAGCTGGAACATCTCACAGGGAGCACCCCTTCCTGTAATCTGCGTAACTCAAGCCCTGCCTGGACCTCTCCAAGTCAGCAGCCGGCCTTCCCCAGGGCCCCCTCCAAGCCTGCAGGGTCTGGGACTCCGAGGCTTTCTGCAGTCTCTCAGTCCCCCACCCTGATACTGCTCAGGCAGAGACATCATGGCTGTGGGTTATTGTGCACTTAGTGGGTGCCAGAG
>NW_022448153.1:736-1910 GCF_009761245.1 Sapajus apella | reverse complement strand
GGGCTGTTCTTATGCCCATCTTCACCTCCTGGCTGTTGTGACTGGCATCCCTGAAGCTCTGTTTCTTTGTGTGTGAAATTAAATAAGGACATGTCATACATCACTTGCTAGCAATCCACCAGCGCAGAGCCAAGGCTCAGCAAAGAGGAGTTCCCTCCTCCTCTGCGTTTTTAGGTCAGGAGCAAATGCAGATCAGGGTGGGGACAAGGTAAACGCATAACCAAGGTGGAGATGGAGATCTGATTGATTAGTAACTCATAAATCATTTGAAACCATACTTCCCTGTTGATAGTCAACCCTCTGTAAACACGCAATGTGTTCTCACCTTGTTATCGTTCCCAATGATCTCAAATGTGTGGTTGCCCTCGTCAGTATAAAAGTTTAATGTGAATTTTCCTGGATGCACCTGCCTATGGGAGTCCTGCTCGTCACAATGGTAGGTAACTGGTTTTATATACACAGGCTAGAAAAGTAAAAAAGAATATGTATTCCTTATTTAATATGCTGTGATGTGTGCTTCTACTGCACAGCATTGAAAGGTAAGTGTGACCTGTTTAGGAATCTTTTGTTATTACCTGCAATTCAATGTGCAGAATAGGAGAGTCTGGAGCTTGGGAAATTCTTATTGAGTTTAGCACTAATTCTGTTCTCTAAGATCCAAGTTGTTTTTCCTTCCAGGACCAATTCACGGAAGCCTCAACCTTTCTGGGCTCAGGTGATCCTCCCACCTCAGCTTCCTGAGTAACTGGGACCACAGGCCAGCCACCATGCCTGGCTAATTTTTGTATTTTTTGTAGAGACAAGATTTTACTATGCTGCCCAGGCTAGTCTTGAACTCCTGGGCTCAAGTAATTTTCCTACCTTGGCCTCCCAAAGTGCTGAGATTACAGGTAGGAACCAATGTGCCTGGCCAGGAATGAATTTTGCTCCAAAATTTATAGAAACCCATGCAGACTTTTTTGCATCTTAAACTTGATCTTTATTAAAACATTCTTTGGTGATCTCTAACTACTGGGCCCAAGTAATCCTCCCACCTGAGTCTCCCAAAGTTCTGGCATTACAGGTATGAGCCATTACGCCTGACCAGACCCCCAACTCTTGATCATAGGTTAAGACACTTCCAGGAGTAGTAATTTACCTAAAAAGACACAACTTTTTCTTTTTTTTTTTTTTT
>NW_022448153.1:0-636 GCF_009761245.1 Sapajus apella | reverse complement strand
GACAGAGCCTTGCTCTGTCACCAGGCTGGAGTGCAGTGGTGAAGTTTCGGCTCACTGCAACCTCCCCCTCCCAGTTCAAGCAATTCTCCTGCCTCAGCCTCTCAAGCAGATGGGACTACAGGTGTGTGCCACCACACCCAGCTAATTTTTGTATTTTAATAGAGACAGGGTTTCACCACGTTGGCCAGGATGCTCTTGATCTCGACCTCATGAATTGCCCACCTTGGCCTCCCAAAGTGCTGGGATTACAGGCGTGAGCCACCGCACCAGGCCAAAGAGACACAACTTCTAAGAGCACTGCCAGTCTGCTTCACCTCAAGGCTGACCATGAAGCTGCACCATCTAGAAAACCCTAGCCCATGCTGGCATGGTGGTGTACTCTTCTGTGTCTGCACACATCAGGGGCTCATGGTTACTAAATGCAGGAAAGGAAGACAGGAGGGAGGGAAGGCTGGTGGCAGAATAGAAGACAAGAATGAAAAGGAGCTTTAGAGTCTCTCTACTCAGGGGTGGGCCTCAGACCAGCAGCGTGGGCATCACCTGGGAGCTTCCATGTAAGTCTGTAGACCTATTGAAGCAGAATTTGCATGTTATTGAATAAGCTCTCTGGTCGGGCGTGGTGGCTCATGCCCATAA
>NW_022448152.1:0-1911 GCF_009761245.1 Sapajus apella | reverse complement strand
TGGCTGCTGAGAGACTAGATGCTGGCGTGGGTGTGGAGTCGGGGACACCCCAGGAACCAGGCACAGACAAGAGGTGGGAGCCCACGGCGGCTGGGACCCAGGAGGGAGCCATGCGTGTGAGCAGTGGCTGAGTTCTGGATAAATCTGAGGGTAGAGGAACAGGCTGGGCGCATGGAATTGAGCTGACCAATGTCAGGGGGACACAGTGAGGCAGAGCAGTAGTTCCGGGCCACCCTGTCGTAGTTATGTCCACCCTGCAGTGGGCCCAGGGAGCGCGTGTGGGCAGCTGTGCGGGGTGGGCAGGGCGGAGCACCAGCCTTGGGTTCAGACCGTGGTGGCTGGTGTGACGTGGAGCAGGCCGCTGCTCTTCTCTGGAGCTCAGCTACCTGCTGAATAGAGAGGAGGGTCGTTTCCCTGCTGCCCTGTTCTCATGGGGTGGTTATGAGAATCCGGTGAGGTGTTGTATGTGGAAGCCATAATAAACCACCAAGGGCGAGGCAGCTGCTTCAACACTAACCTGAGGCTGCAGCTCCTGCCCCAGCCACTGTCCAGAGGGCTGGACGCCTCTCGGGCCTGCCTGACGCTCCGCCCTTCCTCACTCTAGATCCCAGGAGATGCCAGGATGTGGGGTCCTACTCTGCCCATCCATTCACTCCTAGACTCCTTCCTGCTTTAGCACCAAATAGCCACCAGGGAGCAGGAGCACAGCAAATAGTTTTGAATGAAAAGAATTCACCAAACACTTTTGATTCACAAAATGCTGAGGAAATATGTGTCCACACACTCCTGGCCCACAGAGGATGCTCAATAGGTAGTTGTTGAATGAAGGATGAAATGAACAGACAAACACATGACTGAATGAATAAAAATAGAAATAGAACACCTTCCTCCTCCATGGGACTCAGAGTTTAGTGGAAGACACAGCCTCCTGTCTAATGATAAGACCAGGCAGACAGGGACAGACAGCTTGGGGGAGCTATAAACCAAGGGAGGGGAGCTCGTAGGTAGGAGGTGTAACCATGCCCTATGCCAGTGTGTACCTGACTCAGGGGACAGTGCCCCCCAGGGAGGCAAGATAAGAACCTCCAATTGATTGTTTCAGGATCCCTGACCTCTCCCAATACAATCAAACTTCTCAGAGGCCCCCAGACCTCTTTGACTTGCCTCTGGCTCCTGGCCCACCTCATCCCCCACTACTCTCCTCCCTGCCATGCTGAGGTCACCTCCAGCCTGTGGAGCAACTCCTCCTGCTCCCGCCTTCCTCCAGGTTCTTCCATCTGCTTTCTGCCCACCTCTTCACCTAGCTTACTCCTTTCCTGCCTTGGGACTCAGCCTAACACCACCTCCTACAGGAAGCCTTCCTGGGGCCCGTGAAGCAGGCTGTCAAGCATCCAGTGCATCTGGCCCGGCCCAGGCTCTCCACAACCTCAGGTGTCCCTGCTGGCATGAAGGTGCTTCACCTCCATTGCAGGCTGCAGGAAAAGGCCAGGATCAGGCTCAGGGCCCTGCCTGGAGCCTTTCACACTTGCAGATGGGAATGAATAATTAATAAAAAGAAGAGTAAAGACAGAAGTTAACAAATTGAGGAACAGAGTATTTATTTCTAATCAGAAGGGCGTGATTGTAGACGAAACCAGGGAAAACCGTGCAGCAAGGTGGGAGGCAGGTGGACATTAATCAGCAGAGCTGTGGATATTTTGTTTTCTCATTTTCTAGATGGATAGATGAGCTCTTTCTGCCAAAGTTTTCCATCTCGGGGGACTATAAACTGGAACACATACTTCCCCAGCTGGGCATCGAGGAGGTCTTCACCAGCAAGGCTGACCTGTCAGGGATCACAGGGGCCAGAAACCTACAGGTCTCTCAGGTGAGTCTTCAGACTTTGGTCAATTCATCTCCGTATCCGAACTC
>NW_022448151.1:0-1911 GCF_009761245.1 Sapajus apella | reverse complement strand
AGAGACACATCTAAAAAAGAACACTTCAGGCCAATATCCATGATGAGCAACTACACAAAAATCTTCAATAAAATACTGGCAAACAGAATGCAACAGCAAATCAAAAAGCTTATTCATCATGATCAAGTAGACTTCATCCCAGGAATGCAACGCTGGTTCAACATATGCAAGTCTATAAATGCAATCCATCACATGAACAGAACCAAAGACAAAAACCACATGATTATCTCAATAGATGCAGAAAAGGCCTTCAAAAAAATTCAACAGTCCATTGTGCTAAACACCCTCAATAAACTAGGTATCAATGGTACATATTACAAAATAATAAAAGTTATTTATGACAAACCCACCGCCAATATCATACTGAACAGGCAAGAACTGGAAGCATTCCCTTTGAAATCTGACACTAGACAAGAATGCCCTCTCTCACCACTCCTATTCAATATAGTATTGGAAGTTCTAGCCAGGGCAATCAGGCAAGAGAAAGAAATAAAGCGTATTGAAATAGGAAGAGAGGAAGTCAAATTGTCTCTATTTGCAGAAAACGTGATTGTATATTTAGAAGACCCCATCGTCTCAGCCCCAAATCTCCTGAAAGTGATAAGCAACTTCAGCAAAGTCTCAAGATACAAAATCAATGTGCAAAAATCACAAGCATTTCTATACACCAGTAACAGACAAACAGAGAGCCAAATCAAAAGTGAACTACCATCAACAATTACTACAAAGAAAATAAAATACCTAGGAATACAACTAACAAAGGATGTAAAGGACCTCTTCAAGGAGAACTACAAACTACTGCTCAAGGAAATAAAAGAGAACACAAACAGATGGAAAAACATCCCATGCTCATGGCTGGGAAGAATCAACATCGTGAAAATGGCCATACTACCCAAGGTAATTTATAGATTCAATCCTATCCCCATCAAGCTACCAATGACCTTCATAGAACTGGAAAAAACCACTTCAAACTTCATATGGAACCAAAAGAGAGCCCACATAGCCAAAACAATCCTAAGCAAAAAGAACAAAGCCAGAGGCATCATGCTGCCTGACTTCAAACTATACTACAAGGCCATAGTAATCCAAACAGCATGGTACTGGTACCAAAACAGAGACATGGACCAATGGAACAGAACAGCGGCCTCAGAAGCAACACCACACATATACAATCATCTGAACTTTGACAAACCTGAGAAAAACAAGTAATGGGAAGAGGATTCCCTGTTTAATAAATGGTGTTGGGAAAACTGGCTAGACGTGTGCAGAAAGCAGAAACTGGACCCCTTCCTGACACCTTACACTAAAATTAACTCCAGGTGGATTAAATATCTGAACATAATAACTAACACCATAAAAACCCTAGAAGAAAACCTAAGCAAAACCATTCAGGACATAAACATAGGCAAGGACTCCATGGCTAAAGCACCAAAAGCAATGGCAACAAAAGCCAAAATAGACAAATGGGATCTAATTAAACTCCAGAGCTTCTTCACAGCAAAGGAAACAATCATTAGAGTGAACTTGCAACCAACAGAATGGGGAAAAAATGTTGCAATCTACCATCTGACAAAGGGCTAATATCCAGAATCTACAAAGAACTAAAACAAATTTACAAAAAAAAAAAAAAATTCGAAAGTGGGTGAAGGATATGAACAGACACTTCACAAAAGAAGACATCGATGAGGCCAAGAAACATATGAAAAAATGCTCATCATCACTGGTCATTAGGGAAATGCAAATTAAAACCATATTGAGATACCATCTCACACCAGTTAGAATGGTGATCATTAAAAAATCTGGAGACAACAGATGCTGGAGAGGATGAGGAGAAATAGGAACACTTTTACACTGTTGGTGGGAGTGTAAATTAGTCAACCATTGTGGAAGACAGTGTGGTGATTCCTCAAG
>NW_022448150.1:0-1911 GCF_009761245.1 Sapajus apella | reverse complement strand
GGTACCCCAGCTTACCTGGCACCTGTCTTAAGGAACAGGGGCTACAACCAGTCTCTAGATGTGTGGTCTGTTGGGGTCATCATCTATGTAAGCCTAAGTGGCACATTCCCATTTAATGAAGATGAAGACATTCATGACCAAATTCAGAATGCAGCTTTCATGTATCCACCAAGTCCCTGGAAGGAAATCTCTCATGAAGGTAATATCTTCCATTCAAAAATGATAATGATCTAATCCTTATGTGTTTATGTTATTAATTTAAATGAATTTAATTATAAGTTATGACTTGATAAATACTCATTGTAAAGTGCCCACCAGAGTGGAGACACAAAGACACAAATTAATTGGGGTGGGACACATATACATAACAGAAATTAGGGATATATATACATATATATATATACACATAATTATCAACACAGGAATATTATGACATTGATAGTTGATATTTGAATGATCATAGTACATGTATTAGTTTACCAAGTTCTTTGTCTACTGATTTTGTTTTTAGCATTAAAATATGTATAATATTTTACTTGGCCATTCCCCTGGAATTTTTAGGTTATTTCTCTGTGTTCAGTATTATAACATCTTGATGTATTATTCCTATATTTATCTCTGATCATTTCTTTAGAATAAATTACCTTGGCAATGTTGCATTTTTAGAGCCATATTCTTAATAAGCATTTCATTCCTTTTAAATGAAACACAATTGTTTTAAAAGAAGTTGCCGGGGCTTACAGGGCAGAGAAAGTGACTCATTCAGTACTTCAGAAAGGAGTTCCTCAGTTAAAATTCAATGGAGTGTATTTAATTCCCATAAAAAATTTCATAAGATAATATTACTATTTTGGCTATATTTCAAGTGAAAAAACTGAGCCAAAGCAGTGACACCACTGCTCAAAATACAAAGCCAGCATGTAGCAGGGGCACAGTTCATACCCAGGTTGTCTGAACATACATCCTTTCACCACTAGCCCTACTTCTTTTCTAGTTTACAGGCACTATCTAGTTCTAGGTTGATTATGTCTGTTCGAATATTCACCATGTGAAAAGGCTAGTACATTTGTAAACCTCACTTACGTGATGCCTGTTACTGCATATGTTGGTATAGAAATGGGGAAAGACTATACAAACGGCCTAGGATAAATTAAGTTCTTAGACTGCTAATGGTATTAAATGGCAAGAGCTATCCATTATCAGAGCTTTAGGTTACCATTAGCAACAACATTTAACATCCTCTAATTAGTTGCAAATCGTATGTAGATGGATATATCTTAAAGGAACCTGTGGCCCACAAAAGAACTATCATGTGTGCCAAAGGAATAATTAAATATTTGTCATACTTCAACAACGATGAAAAGTAAAGTGTAATTATGTTTCTTTCTCAGGAGACAGAGTAGAGAGAATTATCAAATAATCCTTGGTAGGAAACATTACATCTAAGTAGAGCTAACCATTATGCTTGATACTGCTAATCCAGAAATCCAGTTAAATAATTTGCTCCTGTTATCAGAATACAAATCTGCAGTATCCCTGAAGCCAATCAGACACTTCCCTGTTGTACAGAAATTGGATGTTGGGAAATCACCTTCATGTTTTTAAACTTTTTTCTTGCAGTAGTGGAACAAATGATGTCCCTCTCTCTGCTTTTGTGAAAATTTGACTTACTATGCAGCTATATAGCCTACTAATACAAAGTCTATTCAGGCCAGAAATAAATGTTTATAAATTATGAACTTTTAATTATCACTAATGATAGACTCTGGAGGACTAGATATCAAAGGCTCAGGAAACAGTCTTTGGGAAATCACAATATACGTGCTTGGTAGGTAATACAAAAGTAGAGGACAGAATATCAGACGTGCTTCAAAGAATTTGAATGTTAGTTGGGGAGATGAGTTGTGTGAC
>NW_022448149.1:0-1912 GCF_009761245.1 Sapajus apella | reverse complement strand
TGTGCAATCAAAATGCAGAGTTAAACTGATGTGAGTTTGCAACAGTTCAGAAATCCTTTGCTTCGAGAATCTGGAGACAGATATTTCCAGCCATATACAGGCATATGAGATCTAACAGTAAGACTGCGTTGAAAACACTGGAGAAACGTCTAGTTCAAACTGCTCTGCTTTGTGTTCGTTCACCTTAGGAAGTTGCAACTATGTTTAGATTCAGTGAGTTAGAAACACGTTTCTTCTAAAAGCTGCGTTTGGATATTCCAGAATGACAGAGACTAAAGGCCGTAATGAGAAATATCTTGCTCTAAAACAAAAAAGCAGCTATCTAGCACAATGGTTATCAAGCTGTAAAATCTTCTTACAGAGTTAAACTGACGTGTGAGTGCAGTACTTCAGAAACCCTTTCGTTGGAGAATCTGGAAACAGATATTTCCAGCCTTATACAGGCATTTAAGACCTAGCAGTAAGACTGCGTTTAAAACACAGGAGAAACATCTAGTTCAAACTACACTGCTTTCTGTTCGTTCACTTAGGAAGTTGCATCTAAGATTAGATTCAGCGATTTAGAAACACGTTTCTTCTAAAAGCAGCCTTTGGATATTCCAGTGTGAAAGAGCCTGCAGGCCGTAATCAGAAACATCTTGCTCTAAAACAAAAACGCAGCTATCTAGCAGAATGGTTGTCAAGATGTAAAATCATCTTATGGAGTTAAATTGATGTGTGTGTGCAGAGGATATGAAATCTTTTCTTCGGGTAATCTTGAAACAGATATTTCCAGCCATACACAGGCATTTAAGACGTAGCAGTAAGACTGCGTTTAAAACACAGGATAAACGTCAAGTTCAAACTGCTCTGCTTTGAGTTCGTTCACCTTAGGAAGTTGCATCTATGTTTAGATTCAGCGATTTAGAAACACGTTTCTTCTAAAAGCTGCGTTTGAAGATTCCAGAATGACTGAGACTAAAGGCGGTAATGAGTAATATCTTGCTCTAAAACAAAAACGCGGCTATCTCGCAGAGTGGTTGTCAAGCTGTGCAATCAACATACAGAGTTAAACTGATGTGTGTTTGCAGCAGTTCAGAAATGGTTTGCTTCGAGAATCTGGACACAGATATTTCCAGCCATATACAGGCATATGAGAACTAACAGTAAGACTGCGTTTAAAACACTGGAGAAACGTCTAGTTCAAACTGCTCTGCTTTGTGTTCGTTCACCTTAGGAAGTTGCATCTATGTTGAGTTTCAGCGAGTTAGAAACACGTTTCTTCTAAAAGCTACGTTTCGGTATTCCAGAATGACAGACTAAAGGCCGTAATGAGAAATATCTTGCTCTAAAACAAAAATACAGCTATCTAGCAGAATGGTTGTCAAGCTGTACAATCTTCATACAGAGTTAAACTGACGTGTGTGTGCAGCAGTTCAGAAATCCTTTCGATGGAGAATCTGGAAACAGATATTTCCAGCCATTTACAGGCTTATAAGAACTAGCAGTAAGACTGCGTTTAAAATACTGGAGAAAAGTCTAGTTCAAAGTGCTCTGCTTTGTGTTCATTCACCTTAGGAAGTGGCATCTATGTTTAGATTCAGCGAGTTAGAATCACGTTTCTTCTAAAAGCTGCGTTTGGATATTCCAGAATGACTGAGACTAAAGGCGGTAATGAGAAATAACTTGCTCTAAAACAAAAACGCAGCTATCTAGTAGAATGGTTGTCAAGCTGTACAATCTTCTTACAAAGTTAAACTGATCTGTGTTTGCAGCAGTTCAGAAATCCTATGCTTCGAGAATCTGAAGACTGAAATTTCCTGCCTTTTACAGGCATTTAAGACCTGGCGGTTAGAATGCATTTAAAACACAGGAGAAACGTGTATTTCAAACTGCACTCCTTTCTATTCGTTCACCTTAGGAAGTTGCATCT
>NW_022448148.1:0-1912 GCF_009761245.1 Sapajus apella | reverse complement strand
AGTCGGTGCCATGGGCGCGATGGTTTGACAATCCCACTCCCCATCACTCTCCCCACCCCACCTCACTTCAGCAAAGAGCCAGTGGTTCGGGGACTCACGGGGTGGCTGGATGGGCTTGCAGTCCTCAGTGCCACAAGGCCAGGAGCTCTCAGGCCAGGCCTCATGGCCACACTGTTCGCTGCCTTCCTCAGGCAGCCCCACCTGGGTGTTGACACACTTGACCAGGTGCCTCTGGATGCCCCCGCCACAGGGGGCTGAGCACTGTAGGGGGTGGGGAGGAAGGAGTGTCTCCCTGGGCCACCTTAGTGGCGGGGGCAGCGACACCTCCTCTGGGAAGCCATCCCTGCACCATGTGCCTGACTGGCCTGCCCTTGCTCCCAGCCCCGCCCTCAGTGCCACCTGGGAGGGCCTGGTACCATGCCTAGAGCCCACTCAGTACTCAAACCCGACTCACACTGTGGGATCAGCTCCTGCAGCAGGGAGGGGCGTGAGAACAGTGGCGACAACCCTCGAGGCTGCAGGGCAGCAATCCCCTCTCACAGGACATGCCCGAGAGGCCTGGGCAGAGCCCCGGGATGGAGCCCTAACGCAGCAGCGGGCAGAGAGATGGGCAACATACCGCTGTGCCCAAGGGATGGGGCAGAGGACCTGCCCAGCCCACAGGCAGGAGGGGAGGAGACAGGTTTCACAGCCGGGGCCCAGCCTGCCAGGCTTCGTTGTTATCAGGTGAGGGTCTGAAAGCCCTGAACATGTGCCGAATCTGTGCCAGTGTCATGCTGTGCCCACTGAGTCTGTGCCCGGCCCTGTGCTTCATCCCATTACTTCATTTAATCCTCCTGACCTTCCTCTCCCAAGCTGTCCCCATTTTACAGATGAGAAAACAGTGACCCAGCAAGGCAAAGCAACCTGCCCAGTCACTCAGCAGCCAGTGAGACAAAGACTCAAGCCCTGACCCATCTGATTCCAGGGCCCAGCTCAGGGCCCACAGCTGAGATTTCTGAAACCCTTTGTTCCAAACAGACCCGGCAGAAGGTGTCCTGCCCACCCGAGGCTCCTCTTCTGCCCCCTTCTGCCGCTGGCCTTTGCCAGGCTCCCTGATCACTCCAAGCTCATCATTCCTGCCTCAGACTTCACACCTACTGTCCCTTTTATCCCTGTCCTTGGCATCACTGACTCCTCCCTTGCGTCTCAACTCCAGGCCCCTCCTGGAAAGGCCTTCCCTGACATTGCAGCACAAGTGCCCTTTCCTTGTCTGTTTCTCCCTGTCAGGCTGTGAGCACCAGCAGGGCGGGACCTCGTCCAGTCACTGCTGCAAGAGCAGTGGCCAGAGACAGCCTGGCTCTCAGCCACACTCAATAGCTGCTTCACCCAACCCAGGACCGACCAGGTGCCACCAAGCCCTTGCTCCCTGCTCCTCCACACAGCCCAGTTCATCTGGCCCCAGGGCCCCACCAGTCACTGTGTGCAGGGGTGAGTGTTACAGGGCCATGTGGCATTGGGTCTCAGTGCCTCCTCGCAGAGGCCTGGCTCCGGACAGTTCACCAGAAGCTGCCGTTCACCACCGCCACAGGCCTCAGAGCACTGGGGTGCAGGGAAGGAGTCAGGGCACAGCCAGGGTCTGAGGGTGCCCCCTCTCCCCAACTGGACCCCCAGGCCTCACCTCCCTACAGAAAGAGGTGTAGCAGCTGAGGCAGGGTTGGGACCCGCAGGGCCAGTGCATGGGTGGCTTGGCTGGCCCCAGCTGACAATGGAAGGGTTGCAGCAGCCGGAGGTCCCGTGTGTCCACACACTGCACATCCCACACTGAGGAGCCTCCACTGCAGCTGCGGGAGCACTAGGGACGGAGAGACGTGTGTGGACACCCTCCATATGCAGGCCCACACGTGCAACCCCGTGAGGCGTGTGGCAGGGA
>NW_022448147.1:0-1912 GCF_009761245.1 Sapajus apella | reverse complement strand
GTTATTCTAGTTTCCATGCTGGATTTTTGTTTTTTTCTTTGTTTGTATTTAGTTTTAAATTTCTATGTCAGGTCTCTAGAACACACGAATTACTTCCAAGTGTGTTTTCTTGTTGTTCATTTTCATGGAGCTTCCTGAAGATTTAAAATCCTCCTTTGCCTGCAGCACATTTTACAGTTATGCATCACTGTAGAACATCGGTATTTAATTTAATTATGTGCAATAACTTCTGCCTTTTGGGCTGATTTTACATCAGGTAGAGGAATATATCTTAATGAAAGTTTGTACTAGTAATATAAATTATTAGTTAATAACTCACTTTATTATTTAGGTGTTACTCATCAAGAATTAATGTTAAGTCAAGGGTCAAAATGGGAATATTATGTAAGGGATATAGAAATTATTTTGCTAATCTAGAAGAAATTGACATGAGCACACTCTTATTATCCAGCCATGTCTTCTGCCTACACGTTATTAACCACATGGTAACATTTTCACTTGGGACTTGTTCTAATTTTAAAATTAGTTACTTATTTATCTTAATGCCTCTAGATTATTATGCATGACTATTTCAGCAGAGAGGGAAGAGAGACAACCTAGGCTGACCAGACAACGAGGAAAATCCCAACCTAATGAAACAAGAAGGCTGGATGTGAGTGGCTCCAGGATTGAATAGTTTGACAGCTCATGTGCTCAGTCAGTTTCTTTTCTCAATTTTCCACACTGATGCATCCAGAAATTCAGCTTCACCCTTCAGGTGACTCCCACCATGCTGTGACATGGAGGCAACATTCCCAAGAGTAACACATGTATTAAATATCCCTGGAAGTGGGGAAGAGACATTTTTGCAATTGTCCTCTGAAGGACCAGGAACACCTCAACAGACCATCTCCCCTGCCCCCATGACTAGAACTTCACCACATGCCCAATGGACACTCATCCGTGAAGGGGATAATAAGATTCCACTGCTGAGGCTGGCAATTTCATCACATAAATTACTATCAGCAGATATAAAGGTTTTAAAAACTAACTGAAGTCTGTTCTTCTATGTCCACCACGGATTACAGATCTTCCAATGATACCTTCTTTGTCTTTTCTGCTTGACTTTGTCTTTTCACCGTGTTGGGTCTTCCCAAGAATCTCTTTCTGCTCCCTCAGGTACATTCAAGTGTTTTATGTAACTGATGATTTTTTAAATGGTAAAAGGCATTAGACTAAACAGTTAATATTCCTGGGTCCATATTCTGAATAAGACATTGTGACCCTGAGT
This sequence comes from Sapajus apella, assembly GCF_009761245.1. Classification (NCBI taxonomy): domain Eukaryota; kingdom Metazoa; phylum Chordata; class Mammalia; order Primates; family Cebidae; genus Sapajus; species Sapajus apella. The sequence goes on along the minus strand of NW_022448147.1, from coordinate 642 downwards.
CTGGGCGTGACCTTGTGAGTGTTCCTGCCCCTTCCCCAGATGAGATGCTGGTCTGTGTGTTCCTGCCTCTTACCCTGGGGTAGAGTCCTCCTGTTTTCCCAGGTGTTTCCTCCCACAGCTCCAGTGTTCTCCATTGGTGACCTCGCCCTCCAGATCTGCTGCCCTGCACTGCAGACTAAGGTTCTGATTTCATAAGAAAGAGAGGGGAGCTGCTTCTCAACAGGTCTTTGGTGGGGACCTTGGTTCCCATGACAATACCTGAGGGGTTGAACCTGCGCCCCTAGGACTCTAGTTTCAGTGGCTTGCCCCTGCGGAGTAGATTCCTAGTTCTGTAGCGGCAATAAGGGAGTTGGGTCCGAATACATTTTAGAAGTGGGAGTTCTTGTTCTCTTCCAGACAGATGTTCAGGAAAGGAAGATTTTTGTGACTGTCCTGTTTCTTGAGAAAAGGGATTCAAGAGGATAAGAAAGCTTTACACTATGTGGTTCCTTAAAATTCCACACTATAATACATTTACCATACTTGATTCCAAGCAATCCAATATATATTTGTATTTTTTCTTGCAATAGCCCACGTTTCATATTACAGACCCGCGTTAGGTAGTTTCAAACCCTGGCTGTGTCATGCTCTACAAGCACTTGC
>NW_022448146.1:0-1912 GCF_009761245.1 Sapajus apella | reverse complement strand
AGTCGGTGCCATGGGCGCGATGGTTTGACAATCCCACTCCCCATCACTCTCCCCACCCCACCTCACTTCAGCAAAGAGCCAGTGGTTCGGGGACTCACGGGGTGGCTGGATGGGCTTGCAGTCCTCAGTGCCACAAGGCCAGGAGCTCTCAGGCCAGGCCTCATGGCCACACTGTTCGCTGCCTTCCTCAGGCAGCCCCACCTGGGTGTTGACACACTTGACCAGGTGCCTCTGGATGCCCCCGCCACAGGGGGCTGAGCACTGTAGGGGGTGGGGAGGAAGGAGTGTCTCCCTGGGCCACCTTAGTGGCGGGGGCAGCGACACCTCCTCTGGGAAGCCATCCCTGCACCATGTGCCTGACTGGCCTGCCCTTGCTCCCAGCCCCGCCCTCAGTGCCACCTGGGAGGGCCTGGTACCATGCCTAGAGCCCACTCAGTACTCAAACCCGACTCACACTGTGGGATCAGCTCCTGCAGCAGGGAGGGGCGTGAGAACAGTGGCGACAACCCTCGAGGCTGCAGGGCAGCAATCCCCTCTCACAGGACATGCCCGAGAGGCCTGGGCAGAGCCCCGGGATGGAGCCCTAACGCAGCAGCGGGCAGAGAGATGGGCAACATACCGCTGTGCCCAAGGGATGGGGCAGAGGACCTGCCCAGCCCACAGGCAGGAGGGGAGGAGACAGGTTTCACAGCCGGGGCCCAGCCTGCCAGGCTTCGTTGTTATCAGGTGAGGGTCTGAAAGCCCTGAACATGTGCCGAATCTGTGCCAGTGTCATGCTGTGCCCACTGAGTCTGTGCCCGGCCCTGTGCTTCATCCCATTACTTCATTTAATCCTCCTGACCTTCCTCTCCCAAGCTGTCCCCATTTTACAGATGAGAAAACAGTGACCCAGCAAGGCAAAGCAACCTGCCCAGTCACTCAGCAGCCAGTGAGACAAAGACTCAAGCCCTGACCCATCTGATTCCAGGGCCCAGCTCAGGGCCCACAGCTGAGATTTCTGAAACCCTTTGTTCCAAACAGACCCGGCAGAAGGTGTCCTGCCCACCCGAGGCTCCTCTTCTGCCCCCTTCTGCCGCTGGCCTTTGCCAGGCTCCCTGATCACTCCAAGCTCATCATTCCTGCCTCAGACTTCACACCTACTGTCCCTTTTATCCCTGTCCTTGGCATCACTGACTCCTCCCTTGCGTCTCAACTCCAGGCCCCTCCTGGAAAGGCCTTCCCTGACATTGCAGCACAAGTGCCCTTTCCTTGTCTGTTTCTCCCTGTCAGGCTGTGAGCACCAGCAGGGCGGGACCTCGTCCAGTCACTGCTGCAAGAGCAGTGGCCAGAGACAGCCTGGCTCTCAGCCACACTCAATAGCTGCTTCACCCAACCCAGGACCGACCAGGTGCCACCAAGCCCTTGCTCCCTGCTCCTCCACACAGCCCAGTTCATCTGGCCCCAGGGCCCCACCAGTCACTGTGTGCAGGGGTGAGTGTTACAGGGCCATGTGGCATTGGGTCTCAGTGCCTCCTCGCAGAGGCCTGGCTCCGGACAGTTCACCAGAAGCTGCCGTTCACCACCGCCACAGGCCTCAGAGCACTGGGGTGCAGGGAAGGAGTCAGGGCACAGCCAGGGTCTGAGGGTGCCCCCTCTCCCCAACTGGACCCCCAGGCCTCACCTCCCTACAGAAAGAGGTGTAGCAGCTGAGGCAGGGTTGGGACCCGCAGGGCCAGTGCATGGGTGGCTTGGCTGGCCCCAGCTGACAATGGAAGGGTTGCAGCAGCCGGAGGTCCCGTGTGTCCACACACTGCACATCCCACACTGAGGAGCCTCCACTGCAGCTGCGGGAGCACTAGGGACGGAGAGACGTGTGTGGACACCCTCCATATGCAGGCCCACACGTGCAACCCCGTGAGGCGTGTGGCAGGGA
>NW_022448145.1:1332-1913 GCF_009761245.1 Sapajus apella | reverse complement strand
CTGTAATGAGAAATATCTTGATCTAAAACAAAAAAGCAGCTATCTAGTAGAATGGTTGTGAAGCTGTAGAATCAACTTACAAAGATAAACTGATGTGTGTGTGCAGCAGTTCAGAAATCCTTTCTTTGGAGAATCTGGAAACAGATATTTCCAGAACTATACAGGCATATGAGAACAAACAGGAAGACTGCGTTTAAAACACAGGAGAAACGTCTAGTTCAAGCTGTTCTGCTTTGTGTTCGCTCACGTTAGCAAGTTGCCTCTATGCTCAGACTCAGGGATTAGAAAAACATTTCTTCTAAAAGCTGCGTTTGGATATTCCAGAATGACTGAGACTATAGGCTGTAATGAGAAATATCTTGCTCTAAAACAAAAATGCGGCTATCTATCAGAATGGTTGTCAAGCTCTGCTATCAACTTACAGAGTTAAACTGATGTGTGTGTGTAGCAGTTCAGAAATCCTTTCTTTGGAGAATTTGGAAACAGATATTTCCAGACATATACAGGCATATGACAACTAGCAGGAAGACTGCATTTAAAACATAGGAGAAACGTCTAGTTCAAGCTGTTCTGCTTTGTGT
>NW_022448145.1:0-1232 GCF_009761245.1 Sapajus apella | reverse complement strand
GTTTGGATATTCCAGAATGACTGAGACTATAGGATGTAATCAGAAATATCTTGCTCTAAAACCAAAACGCAGCTATCTAGCAGAATGGTTGTCAAGCTCTACTATCAAGTTACAGAGTTAAACTGATGTGTGTGTGTAGCAGTTCAGAAATCCTTTCTTTGGAGAATTTGGAAACAGATATTTCCAGACATATACACTCATATGAGAACTAGCAGGAAGACTGCGTTTAAAACACATGAGAAACGTCTATTTCAACCTTCCTTGTTTTGTGTTCTTTCAACTTAGGATGTTGCGTCTATGTTTAGATTCAGCGAGTTAGAAACACGTTTCTTCTAAATGCTGCGTTTGGATATTCCAGAGTGAATGAGACTGTAGGCGGTAATGAGAAATATCTTGATCTAAAACAAATACGCAGCTATCTAGTAGAATGGTTTTGAATCTGTAGAATCAACTTAGAGAGTTAAACTGATGTGTGTGTGCAGCAGTTCAGAAACCCTTTCTTCCGACAATCTGGAAACAGATATTTCCAGACATATACAGTTATATGAGAACTAGCAGGAAGACTACGTTTAAAACACAGGAGAAACGTGTAGTTCAAGCTGTTCTGCTTTGTGTTCGCTCACGATAGGAAGTTGCCTCTATGTTCAGATTCAGGGATTAGAAACACGTTTCTTCTAAAAGCTGCGTTTGGATATTCAAGAGTGACTGACACTATCGGCTGTAATGACAAATATCTTGCTCTAAAACAAAATCTCAGCTATCTAGCAGAATGGTTCTCAAGCTCTACTATCAACTTACAGAGTTAAACTGATATGTGTGTAGCAGTTCATAAATCATTTCTTTGGATAATTTGGAAACAGATATTCCCAGACATATACACTCAAATGAGAACTAGCAGGAAGACTGCGTTTAAAACACATGAGAAACGTCTATTTCAAACTTCTCTGCTTTGTGTTCCTTCAACTTAGGATGCTGCATCTATGTTTAGATTCAGCGAGTTAGAAACACGTTTCTTCTAAATGCTGCGTTTGGATATTCCAGAGTGAATGAGACTGTAGGCTGTAATGAGAAATATCTTGATCTAAAACAAAAACGCAGCTATCTAGTAGAATGGTTGTGAAGCTGTAGAATCAACTTACAGAGTTAAACTGATGTGTGTGTGCAGCAGTTCAGAAACCCTTTCTTTGGAGAATCTGGAAACAGAAATTTCCAGACATATACAGGCATATGAG
>NW_022448144.1:0-1913 GCF_009761245.1 Sapajus apella | reverse complement strand
TTCGCGACCAGCCTGGCCAACATGGCGAAACCCCGTCTCTACTAAACTACAAAAATTAGCCGGGTGTAGTGGTGGGCGCCTGCAGTCCTGGATAGTGAGGCTGAGGTGGGAGAATCGCTTGAACCCAGGACGGAGCGGTTGCAGTGAGTGAGCCGAGATGGCGCCACTGAACTCCAGCCTGGGCGACAGAACAAAAATGTCTCAAAAAAAAAGAAAAGTGCAAACAGCCACAGCCTCGCTTAAAACCTGCACATCCCGTCGCATTTACAACAAAGCCCCAGTGTCATACCTTGACACACAGAGCCCTGGGCTTCCAGCCTATCCTCTCGCAGCTCTTCCCTCCTGCGCTGCGCTCCAGCCCCACTGCCGGGTCCTTTCTTCCGACCCCAGGAACACTGTGGGCCTGTCTCGTCCGCCAGGACGGTGGCGGCTTAGCTCTCCACATCCCGCTCCGTAGTCTTCAGGCGTCGGTGCCAACGCCACCTCCTAAAGGGGACCCTCCTGCGCCACCAAGTGTGCCTCTCCCCCAAGAGGCTCTTCGGTCTCACAAAGTAGCCATGCTGCCCCAAGGCATTGCTTGGACCTGGGAGGCGGAGATTGCAGTGAGCTGAGATCATGCCAATGCACTCCAGCCTGAGTGACAAAGCAAGACTCTGTCTCTGGGGGGAGAAATGTTTCGTGAAAGACACTTAAGGGAATGAAAAGACAAACTGGACTAGGTGAAAATATGTGCAAAACAGACCTCTCAGCTGGGCACAGAAGCTCACATCTATAATCTAAGTACTTTGGGAGCCTGAGGAGGGCAGGTCACTTGAGGGCACGCATTCAAGACCATCCTGGCCAACTTGATGAAAACCCGTCTCTAAAAATACAAAAACCAGACAGGCCTGGTTGCACATGCCTGTAATCCCAGCTACTCAGGAGGCTGAGTCAGCAGAATCACTTGAACCTGGGAGCCTGAAGTTGCAGTGAGCTGAGATCATGCCACTGCACTCCAGCCTGGGCGACAGAGCAAGACTCTTACACAAGCCCCCCAAAAAAAGATCGTGCAAAACAATCAGCCTGAATTGTCATAGGAAACCTAATTTCTGCCTTTTGACCATAAAATAGGAAGTAAAAATGACTTTTTAACACTTGTATTAAATCTAAGGACTCAGGTGGCCTGTGGGGTGGCTCATACCTGTAATCCCAACACTTCGGGAAGCCGAGGCAGGCGGATGACAGGGTCAAGAGTTCGAGACCAGCCTGGCAAACATGATGAAACCCCATCCCAAATACAATGCAAAAAATTAGCTGGGTGTGGTGGTGTGCTTCTAATCCCAGCTACTCAGGAGGCTGAGGCAGGAGGATCGCTTGCACCCAGGAGGTGGAGTTTGCAGTGAACTGAGATTGTGCCATTGTACCCCAGCATTGGTGACAAGGCGAGACTCCATCTCAAAAAAAAAAAAAAGGACTTAGGTATAACATGAAATATGTGATTAAAAATATATATATGGGGCAATAAATAATACTTATTACATGTTTGCATATGTAAGATATTATTGTAAACATTTAAAATGTATTAACACATTTCATCAGAACAACTCTGTGTAATACGTATTACTCTTCCCATCTGAAAGATGAGTAAACGGAAGCCCAGGAAGCTTCGGTAGCTTGCCAGCAGATTGTATAAGGTCACCCAGCTTAACTGACTCAAGGCCTTACAGTTTACTTTCAGCGGGATTACCATAAATGCTAGATTATTCATGGCCATGACGGCTGGGACATCTCGTTGCTCATCCTCGCCAAGGGGATTCGGTGCGCGAAGGTGCTGGGCTGGGAGCTGCAGGAGCAACTGTGGCTGCACATGGAAGCCATGCGGCCTCGACCTTCCATCTACATGCCCGAGTTCATGGCGGCCAACCAGACCAGGG
>NW_022448143.1:0-1913 GCF_009761245.1 Sapajus apella | reverse complement strand
GGAGGCTGAGGCAGGAGAATTGCCTGAACCTAGGAGGCGGAGGTTGCAGTGAGCCGAGATCGCGCCATTGCACTCCAGCCTGTGTAACGAGCAAAACTCTGTCTCAAAAAATAAATAAATAAATAAAAGAAAAAAGGGAAGGAGGGGAGAATGAGTAGAGTTAATGAGGGGGGAAAAGAGAGAAAGAAAAGAAAGGAACCTCCCTTGAGGTTACTGCCCTAACTGACTGTTCTCTCTTCCTGCCAGGCTTAGCTAATGAAGATGATCAGTATGTCCTGCTTCTAGTTCTGTACATGTTCTACTCCAAGTTACCCAACCTCTCAATCTGCTCTCAAAAACGCCATCATCGGTCTCTTAAATGGCCAGTCCCAAGAGCACCACATTCATCATTACTTTACATTGCTATCTCATTGCCAACCATTTCTACCTTCTAAAAGTCTGTCCATTGTTTCCTGTACTCACTCATCTGCTAACCTGTAACTATCTTCACTGTCCACCTTCCACTGATAAAACTGATTATCTTTAGGGTTCTTTCCTCAGTTCCTTCTTACACACTATTTTCTTTTTTTTGGAGACGAGTCTCTACCAGGCTGGAGTGCAGTGGCACGATCTCAACCTCCCAAGTAGCTGGGACTACAGGCATGCACTACCACTCGGGATAATTTTTTATATTTTAGTAGAGACAGGGTTTCACCATGTTGTCCAGGATGGTCTCAATCTCCTGACCTTGTGATCTGCCTGCCTCAGCCACCCAAAGTGTTGGGATTACAGGCATGAGCCACTGCATCCGGCCTTCTTCTTATACACTCTATATTTTTATTTTAGATAGAGTCTCATTCTGTCACCCAGGCTGGAATGCAGTGGTGCAATTTTGGCTCACTGCAACCTCCACCTCCTGGGTTCAAGCAATTCTCTGCCTCAGCCTCCTGAGTAGCTGGGATTACAGGCGCCCACCACCATACCCAGCTAATTTTTGTATTTTCAGTAGAGATGGGATTTCACCATCTTGGCTAGGCTGGTCTTGAACTCCTGACTTTGTGATCCACTCGCCTCGGCCTCCCAAAGTGCTGAGATTACAGGCGTGAGCCACTGTGCCCAGCCCCTTCTTACACACTCTTATCCACAATGTATGTGCTGCTGACTGCCAAAGATATTTAGTTCTAATGCATACTTCTCTCAGAACTCTAGAACATGTCCCAAGTACCACAGATTCTTCTCCACTGAATTGGAATTCTATGTTTCCTCCACTTCTAAGAGAGCATCTTATTCTCTTTACTCCTACTTCTTACATTTGTCTCATTCCTCGTATGACAAATGCTTTGTCAGTGTAATGAATTATCTCTTTCCTCTGTTACTAATCTCTTATTTATGCTCCCATCTAGTCTGCCACAAGATTTAGCTGACTTTCTAAAAAAAGCCCTTAATTTCTCTCCACACCTCTCTCATATCACTTCCGACTAATTTTATCACCAAAAACTGAAATTTTTATTCATGGCTGGACATCAGGAATTCTATAGTCAAAAGCCGTGTTTATGCGTATATATATTTTCCTGAGAGTATGTAGTTATTGTTATATTCTCACACAAGTCTGTGTCCCAAACATTACTGAGAAATAATTACCTATAGGATAATGTAGATATAAAATCCTTTATGATCTGCTTCTCCATTTCCCAAACTCATTTGTCAATATAAGCTTCAATTACACTGACTTATTGACAGTTTCTTTTTTTTTTTTTTTTTTTTGAGACGGAGTTTTGCTGTTGTTACCCAGGCTGGAGTGCAATGGCATGATCTCGGCTCACCGCAACCTCCACCTCCTGGGTTCAAGCAATTCTTTGGCCTCAGCCTCCCAAGTAGCTGGGACTACAGGCATGCACCATCATGCCCAGCTAATTTTTGTATTTTTAGTAGAG
>NW_022448142.1:0-1913 GCF_009761245.1 Sapajus apella | reverse complement strand
GTGATCTTGGCTCACTGCAACCTCCACTTCCTGGGCTCAAGTGATCCTTCTGCCTCAGTCACCCAAGAAGCTGGGACCACAGCCACATGCCACCGTGGCCAGCTAATTTTAGTATTTTTTTTGTAGAGATAGGGTTTCACCATGTTGCCCACACTGGGTGCAAACTCCAGAGCTGAAGAAATCCACCCACCTCAGCCCCCCAAAGTACTAGGATTACAGATGTAAGCCACCACACCTGGCCAACAACATATTCTTTTTTTTTTTTTTTTTTTTTTGAGACCGAGTTTTGCTCTGTTGCCCAGGCTGGAGTGCAGTTGTGAAATCTCGGCTCACTACGGCCTCTGCCCCCCAGGTTGAAGTGATTCTCCTGCCTCAGTCTCCCAGGTAGCTGGGATTACAGACACCTGCCGCAATTCTGACTAATTTTTGTAGTTTTAGTAGAAACAGGGTTCCACCATGTTGGTCAGGCTGGTCTCAAACTTCTGATCTCAGGTGATCTGCCCATCTTGGCCTCCCAAAATGTTGAGGTTACAGGCGTGGGCCACCACATCCAGCCAACAACACATTCTTAAATTATAGGTCAAAGAAATCATAAGACAAATTAGAAGACACTTAGAGGCAAAAGAAACTGAAAACACAACATACCAAAACTTACAGGATACAGTAAAGGCGGTACTCAGAGGGAAATGTATAGCTGCCAATGCCTACATAAAAAAAGAAACATGCAGGGCGTAGTGGGTCACACCTGTAATCCCAGCACTTTGGGAGGCCAAGGAGGGTGGATCATGAGGTCAAAAGATCGAGACCATCCTGCCCAACATGGTGAAACCCCATCTCTACTAAAAATATAAACATTAGCTGTGTGTGGTGGCACATTCCTGTAATCCCAGCTACTCAGGAGGCTGAAGCAGGAGAATTGCTTGAATCTGGGAGGCAGAGGTTGCAGTGAGCCGAGATTGTACCACTGCATTCCAGCCTGGTGACACAGTCTCAAAAAAAAAAAAAAAAAAAAAGAAAAGGAAGAAAGAAAAAATATGTTAAATAAACTAACTTCACCCGTTATGGCTCAAGAAAAAGAACGAACTAAACTAAAAGCTAACACAAAGAGGGAAATAAAGATTAGAGTCGAAATAAATAAAAACAGATCATGGAAAAACAATTGTGAGATCAATGGAACCAAAAGTTAGTTTTTTGAAAAAAATCCATTTAGACAAAACGTTAGCTCGACTCACTCTGTCTCTCTCTCTCTCACACACACACACACACACACACACACACACACACACACGCAGACATGAGAAGATGCAAATAATCAAAATTAGAAATGCAAGCAGAGATATTGCTCCTGAACAAACAGAAATAAGAAGCAATATATGAGAATACTATAAACAATGGTACACCAAAAATCGGATAACATAGATGAAATGGACAGATACACAGAAACACACAAATTACATCAATTGACTCAAAAAGAAACTGAAAGTCTTACCACGTATATAACAGGTAAAAACATTTAATCAAAAATGCTCCGCAAAGAAAAATCTAAAACCAGATGGATTCACTGGTGAAGTCTTCTAAAGATTTAAAGAAAAATTAATATCCATCCTTCTCAAACACTTCCAAAAAAATCAAAGAGGAGGGAATACTTCCTAACTTATTCAGATGCCAGCATTACCCTAATGACAAAGCCGTATTGACATGAAAATAAAAAAATAAAAATCAATATCCCTCACGAGTATCAATGCAAAAATCTTCAACAAAACACTAGGAAACCAAATACAACACATTATATATCATGACCAAGTAGAATTTGTAACAGGAATGCAAAGATTGTTCAACATAATCTAATCAAATGAATCTAACACCTTACATCAGTGGAATGATTATCTTAATTGGTACAGAAAAGGCATTTA
>NW_022448141.1:0-2041 GCF_009761245.1 Sapajus apella | reverse complement strand
GTCTTGTGTGTCTCTCTGCCTCTGTCTCTGTCTGTCTCTCTGTCTCTTCCTGTCTGTGTCTGTCTCTGTATCTTTGTCTCTGTCTCTGCCTCTCTGTGGCATTTTGTCCGCGTTTCTGTCACTCTGTTTGTCTCTGTCTCTGCCTCTCTGTAGCTCTCCCGCTGTCTGTCTCTCCTTATCTCTCTCTCTGTGTCTTTTTCTCTCTTTGCTCTGGGTTTCTGTCTTGCTGTGTCTCTCTGTCTCTGTCTCTTCCTCTCTGTATCTCTGTCTCTATCTCAGTGTCTCTGTCTCTCTTCTTATCTCTCTGTCTCTAGCTGTCTCTCATTCTTTGTCTCTCTCACTGTATCTCTGTCTCTTATCTCTACATCTGTCTCTCTATCTCTTTATCTTTCTCTGTCTTTCCATGCCATGTGTGTCTGTGGGTTTCCCTGAGGCTCAGGGGCCTGCTCCGGCCGGCACAGAGACAGTGAACAGGGCGAGGGCTGGGTGGTGACCCAGTGACCTGGGGGCCAGGCCTGGGAGGTGCAGGTGGGCCCGTGCTGCCTGCCCCAACCCAGACAGGCCCAGGCTCTGGCCCAGCCCCAGCTCGTCGGCCTCAGCTGCAGGCTGAGCTCTGGCCGCTGGATCATGGGCTGGGCGTGTTTGGGGCCTTTCCTGAGCCAGGCCTTGGGTGGGCCCTGCTTCCCCCAGGCCACCCATGAGCAGGGTGCTCTCGGCTTACAGAGGGGACCCCCTGAAGCAGGGAGTGGTGGGCACACACCGGTGAGCCATGGGGCTGGTGGTCCAGAGGCTTGGACGTGCCATGGGCCCCACAGGAAGTGACAGGCCTGAGAGAACCTCAGAGTGTGTGTGTGTGTGTGTGAGGGTGTGTGTGTGAGTGTGTGTGTGTGTGTGTGAGGGTGTATGTGTGTGTGTTTGTGTGAGGGTGTATATGTGAGTGTGTTTGTGAGGGTGTATGTGTGTGTGTGTATAAGGGTGTGTATGTGTGTGTGTGAGGGTGTGTGTGTGTGTGAGGGTGTGTATGTGAGTCTGTGTGTGTGAGGGTATGTGGGGGTGTGGGGGGGTGTGAGGGTGTGTGTGTGTGAGTGAGCATGAGGGTGTGAGTGTATGTGTGTGAGCATGTGAGCATGGGTACGAATGTGACAGTGACTCTCTAGCTCTCTCTGTTTCCCTGTATCTCTATCTCTCTGTGTCTATCTCTATCTCTCTATCTGTAGCTGTCTGTAACTTTATCTCTGTCTTTCTCACTTTGTCTCTGTTTATCTGTCTCTGTCTATAATTCTTTATCTCTGTCTCTGTTTCTATCTCTGTTTCTCTCTGTCTCTGTCTATATCTCTGTTTCTCTGTCTCTATCTCTGTCTCTGTCTCTCTCTGTAACTCTTTATGTCTGTCTCTGTCTCTGTGTCTGTGTGTCTCTCTGTGTCTCTGTTTTTCTGTCTCTGTCTCTGCTTGTTTCTCTCTCTGTCTCTGACAGTGTCTCTCTCTGTATCTGCCTGTTTTGCTCTCTGTCTCTCTTTATGTTTCTGTCTCTCTCTGTCTCTATCTCTCTGTAATTCTTTATCTCTGTCTCTGTCTCTCTCTGTCTCTGTGTCTGTGTGTCTCTCTGTGTCTCTGTTTTTCTCTGTCTCTGTCTCTGTTTCTATCTTTCTTTCTGAGTCTCTGTTTCTCTCTCTGTGTCTCTGTCTCTCTGTCTGTCTCTGTCTCTCTGTGTCTCTGTCTCACTGTGTCTCTGTCTCTGTCTCTTTGTCTCTGTCTCTGTTTGTCTCTGTCTCTGTCTCTTTCTGTCTCTGTGTCTCTGCCTCTGTCTCTGTCTCTCTCTGTATCTGTCTCTCTTTGTCTCTGTCTTTGTCTCTCTGTCTCTGTCTGTGTGTCTGTGTCTCTCTGTCTCTGCATCTTATCTCTTTGTCTCTGTCTTTGTCTCTCTGTCTCTGTCTCTGTGTGTCTGTGTCTCTCTGTCTCTGCATCTTGTCTCTCTTTGTCTCTGTTTTGTCTCTCTGTCACTGTCTCTGTGTGTCTGTGTTTCTCTGTCTCTGCATCTCTG
>NW_022448140.1:0-1914 GCF_009761245.1 Sapajus apella | reverse complement strand
GATCTTACCGCTAATTCTTATGAGCCTGTATATGGCTGGAAATATCTCTTTCCAGATTGTCCAAAGAAAGGGTTTCTTAACTGCTACATTCACATATCTGTTTAACTCTGTAAGGTGAATATACACATTGACAATCATTCTGCTACTTATCCCCGTTTTTGTTTTAGAGAAAGATATTTCTCATTACATCCAATACTCCCATTCACTCAGGAATATCCAAACACAACTTTTAGCAGTAACGTGTTTCTAACCAGCTAAATCTAAACATAGATGCAACTTCCTAAAGTGAACGAACACACAGCAGAGAAGATTGAAACAGATATTTCTCCTGTGGATTAGATTCGATCTTACCGATAATTCTTATGAACCTGTATATGGCTGGAAATACCTCTTTCCATATTCTCCAAAGAAAGGGTTTCTCAACTGCTCCATTCACACATCTGTTTAACTCTGTAAGTTTAACATACACCTTGATAATCATTCTCCTATATAGCTCCGTTTTTGTTTTAGAGCCAGATATTTCTCATTACATCCTCTACTCCAATTCACTCAGGAATATCCAAACGGAGCTTTTAGAAGAAAAGTGTTTCTAACTCACCGCATCTAAGCATAGATGCAACTTCCTAAGGTGAAAGAACACACAGCAGAGAACTTTAAAACAGACGTTTCTCCTGTGGTTCAGAAGCGATCGTACCGCTAATTCTTATGAGCCTGTGTATGGCTGGAAATGTCTCTTTCCAGATTCTCCAAAGAAAGGTTTTCTGAACTGCTACGTTCCCTCATTTCTTTAACCCTCTATGTTGAATATACTCCTTGTCAATCATTCTGCTATATAGCTCAGTTTTTGTTTTAGAGCCAGATATTTCTCATTACATCCTCTACTCCTATTGACTAAGGAATATCCAAACGCAGCCATTAGAAGAAACGTGTTTCTAACTCGCTGAATCAAATCATAGATGGAACTCCCTAAGGTGAACGAACACACAGCAGAGAAGTTGAAAACAGACGTTTCTCCTGTACTTTAGACGCGATCTTTGCACTAATTCTTATGAGCCTCTATATGGCTGGAAATATCTCTTTCCAGATTCTCCAAAGAAAGGGTTTCTGAACTGCTTCATTCACACATCTGTTTAACTCTCTATGTTGAATATACGCCTTGACAATCATTCTGCTAAATAGCCCCATTTTTCTTTTACAGACAGATATTTCTCATTACTTCCTATACTCCCATTTACTCAGGAATATCCAAACGCAGCTTTTAGAAGAAACGTGTTTCTAATTCGCTGAATCTAAACATAGATGCAACTTCCTAAGGTGAACGAACACACAACAGAGAGGTTTTAAAGAGACGTTTCTCCTGTGGTTTAGACGTGATCTTACCGCTAATTCTTATGAGCCTGTATATGGCTGGAAATATCTCTTTCCAGATTGTCCAAATAAAGGGTTTCTCAACTGCTACATTCACATACCTGTTTAACTCTGTGAGGTGAACATACACATTGACAATCATTCTGCTTCACAGCCCCGTTTTTGTTTTAGAGAAAGATATTTCTCATTACATCCAATACTCCCATTCACTCAGGAATATCCAAACACAGCTTTTAGAAGAAACGTGTTTCTAACAAGCTAAATCTAACCATAGATGCAACTTCCTAAAGTGAACGAACACACAGCAGAGAAGATTGAAACAGACATTTCTCCTGTGGATTCGATTTGATCTAACCGATAATTCTTATGAGCCTGTATATGGTTGGAAATATCTCTTTCTATATTCTCCAAAGAAAGGGTTTCTCAACTGCTCCATTCACACATCTGTTTAACTCTGTAAGCTGAATATACACCTTGATAAACATTCTGCTACATAGCCCCGTTTTTGTTTTAGAGAAAGATATTTCTCATTACATCCTATACTCC
>NW_022448139.1:0-1914 GCF_009761245.1 Sapajus apella | reverse complement strand
ACAAATCCCAGAACAAAAGCTCCAGGTGACTTAAAGGAATATAAAAACATTCTACAACCAATAAGGATAAATACACAATATCTGATATCCAACGAAAGATTACCAGAAATGCCTTTGCAGGGAAAAAAGACCCATAATAAGGAGAATAATCTATCAATGAAAACTGACTTAGAACTGACAAGGATGTTAGAATTAGCAGTGAAGGACATTAACAATGTTATTATAACTTTACATGTAATATTGTGATAGAAGAAGAAGTATAAATGTGGTCTTTGTTCCTGGTTTCTGGCACAAAATTCTTGTAATTTGCTGAATAATGAGGTGAGAGGCTCATCCTGTTATTCATAATATGCCTCTCAACCACCCGTGAGTTTATATTAATGAGGTCATTCTCAGTGGGCCCCTAGGTAGCTTCCGATGAGAGCTGTTAGCCCCTTCATGGGCCTCTGGAAAGGGTAGATGGTCTGGAGATTGAGATATTCATCAGTGTCCAGCCAAAGGCTTTATCAGTCATGCTTACATAATGAAAATTTCTTAAAAATCCCTGAATGAAGCATTTGGATGGCTTCTGGGCTGGTGTGGAAGTCCATACTTCCATACTAGGAGGGTACCAGTATGCTGGTAGGGTACCCCTTCCAAATCTAGTCCTATAAATCTCTTCCATTCATCCGTCCCTGAGTTGCAGCCTTTATAATAAACTGGTAATGGTAAATAAAGTGTCTTCCTGAGTTCTGTGAGTCATTCTAACAAATTATCAAATGTGAGGACGGGGTTTTGGAAACCCCTGATTTATAGCCTATCAGTCACAATTATGGAAGGTTTGGGGTTTTCAGTTGGTGTCTGAAGTGCAGGCAATTTTGTGGGACCAAGCCCTTAACTTCTGGGGTCTGACACCAATGCCAGATAGTTAGTATCAGAATTCACTTGAATTGTTGGACACCCAGTTGGTGTCTGGAGAGCTGGAGAACCGGTTGTTGATGTGAAAAAAAACCCTCATGTTTGAGGTCAGAAGTGTTATTAGGAAAAAGTTCAGAGTATGCCATAAGTTAAAAAGTTAGAGACTTTGACAATGTAAAAAATACATTGAATAGAATTGATAGCACATTAGACATTGCAGAAGAAAGTATTAGTCAACTTGGCCGGGCGCGGTGGCTCACGCCTATAATCCCAGCACTTTGGGAGGCCGAGGAGGGCGGATCACGAGGTCAAGAGATCGAGACCATCCTGGCCAACATGGTGAAACCCGGTCTCTACTAAAAATACAAAAATTAGCTGGTCGTGGTGGCACGTGCCTGTAGTCCCAGCCACTCGGCAGGCTAAGGCAGGAGAATTGCTTGAACCCGGGAGGCGGAGGATGCAGTGAGCCGAGGTCTCACCGTTGCATTCCAGTCTGCCTCCGGGAGACGGAGCAAGACTCTGTCTCAAAAAAAAAAAAAAGAAAGTATTAGTCAACTTCAATACATAACAATAGAAACAACTGAAAAGAAAACACAAAGAAAATAAAACCTCCAAAAAAAATAAAAACATCATCAACAAGCTGTGAGACTTCAAACAGCCTAATCTGTGAGTAATTTGTTTCCATGAAGGAAGATAAAGGAGAGATTCAGGGAAAAAAAAAAAAAAGACATTCAATGAACACGAGAAACCTACAGAGCCAGGAGGCCCAAAGAACCCAAGCACAAAAAGAAAATTATACTAAGGTATATCATAATCGACTTGCTCAAAACCAGTGCTAAAGAGAAAATCTTAAAAGTGGCCAGTGGGAATAATGGAAGATGCCAAATACACGCACACAAAAAAAGAGAAGGATGACATCAGATTTCTCATCTGAAACAATGCAAAAAAGAAGACCAGGAAGAAACATCTTCAAAATACTGAAAAGAAATAAAAAAAAAAAACCTGACAACCTACAAT
>NW_022448138.1:0-1914 GCF_009761245.1 Sapajus apella | reverse complement strand
AAATCTCTGTTTCCAGATTCTCCAAAGAAAGGGTTTCTGAACTGTGGCACACACACATTAGTATCTCTGTAAATTGATTCTACAGCTTAACAACCATTCTCGTAGAGAGCTGCATTTCTGTTTTAGAGCAATATATTTCTCTTTACTGACTATAGTCTCAATCACTGTGGAATATCAAAACGCAGCTTTTAGAAGAAGCTTGTTTCTAACTCGCTGAATCTAAACACAGATGCAACTTCCTAAGGTGAGTGAACACAAAACAGAGCAGTTTGAAAGAGATGTTTCTCCTGTGTTTTAAACGCAGTCTTACTTCCAGTTCTTATATGCCTGCATATGGCTGAAAATATCTGTTTCCAGATTCTCCAAAGAAACGATTTCTGAACTGCTGCACACACACATCAGTTTAACTCTGTAAGTTGATTGTAGAGCTTGACAACCATGCTGCTAGATAGCTGCGTTTTTGTTTTATTGCCAGATATTTCTCATTACAGCCTATAGTCTCATTCACTCTGGAATATCCAAACTCAGCTTTTAGAAGAAACGGTTTTCTAACTGGCTGTATCTAAACATAGATGCAACTTCCTAAGGTAAACGAATACAAAGCAGAGCAGGTTGAAATAGACGTTTCCCCTGTGTTTTAATCGCAGTCTTACTTCTCGTTCTCATATGCCTGTATATAGCATAAAATACCAGATACTCCAAAGAAAGCTTTCTTAACTGCTGCACACACCCATCACTTTAACTCGGTAAGTTTATTGTCCAGCTTCACAACCATTCTCCTAGATAGCTGCGTTTTGGTTTTAGAGCAAGATATTTCTCATTAGAGCCTATAGTCTCATTCTCTCTAGAATATCCAAACGAAGCTTTTAGAAGAATAGTGTTTCTAACAAGCTGAAGCTAAACATAGATGCAACTTCCTAAGGTCAGCGAACACAAAGCAAATTACTTTGGACTAGACGTTTCTGCTGTGTTTCAAACGCGGTGTTGCTTCTAGTTCTGATGTGCCTGTATGCTGGTGGAAATATCTGTTTCCAGATTCTCCAAAAAAAAGATTTCTGAATTGCTGCAGACACACATCAGCTTAACTCTGTAAACTGATTATACAGCTTGACAACCATTCTGCTATATAGCTGTGTTTTTCTTTTAGAGCAAGATATTTCTCATTACAGCCTACAGTCTCATTCACTCTGAAATATACGAAAGCACATTTTAGAAGAAACGTGTTTCTAACTCGCTGAATCTACACATAGATGCCATTTCCTAAGGTGAAGGAACACAAAGCAGAGCAGTTTGAACTAGACGTTTCTCCTGTGTTTTAAATGCAGTCTTACTGTTAGTTCTCATATGCCTGTATATGGCTGGAAATATCTGTTTCTAGATTATCCAAAGAAAGCATTTCTGAGCTGCTGCACACACACATGAGTTTAACTCTTTGAGTTGATTCTACAGCTTAACAACCATTCTGCTATGTAGCTGCGTTTTTGCTTTAGATCAACAGATTTGTCATTACAGCCTATAGTCTCTGTCACTCTGGAATATCCAAACACAGATTTTAGAAGAAACGGTTTTCTAACTCTCTGAATCTAAACATAGATGCAACTTCCTAAGGTGAGTGAACCCAAACAGAGCAGTTTGAACGACATGTTTCTCCTTCGTTTTAAACGCAGTCTTACTGCCACTTCTTATATGCCTGTATACGTCTGGAAATATCTCCTTACCTATTGTGCAAAGAAAGGATTTCTGAACTGCTGCACTTACACATCATTTTAACTCTGTAAGTTGATTGTACAGCTTAACAACCATTCTGCTAGATAGCTGCGTTTGTTTTAGACCAACATATTTCTCTTTACAGCCTATAGTCTCATTTACTCTGGCATATCCAAACGCAGCTATTAGAAGAAACGTGTTTCTAAC
>NW_022448137.1:0-1914 GCF_009761245.1 Sapajus apella | reverse complement strand
GAGGGTGGCTTGATCCCGGGAGTTGAAGGATGTAGTGAACTGTGACTTTTCCACTGCACTCCAGCTTTGGTGACACAGCGAGATCCTGACTCAAGGGAAATTAAAAAGAAAGGAAGAAAGAAAGAAGGAAAGGAAGGAAGAAAGAAAGAAATTTTTGCTTACGCAAGTCCTCAAAAATTTTCTCCTTGGTTTTCTTTAAAAGTTTTATGTCTTTAGTTTTTACATTTACATCTACCATACATTGTGAGTTAATCTTTGTGTATAGAGTCAATGAAGTATCAAAGTTCCCTTATTTCCACATGAATAACCAGTAATTCCACCACAATTGGATGAAAAGATTATCCTTGTTGAATTAATTAATTTCAACTAATTTCGCACCTTTGTGATAAACTGAGTGGTCACACATATGGGGTCTATTCCTAATCAGTTCTGTTCCTTTTTCTCTATATATCCATCCTGTGCCAAAACCACACTCTTGTTTAGCTTTATACTTAAGTCTTGAAATCAGTTGAAAATAAAGTTTTTCCAACTTTCTCCTATGAAAAAAAACTGTTTTGGCTCTTCCATGTCCTTTGCATATATATATATATGCATATATATATATGCATATATATGCATATATATATACAAATTTTTTAACCAGCTTGTCAAATTTTGCAAAAAGGCTTGTTAGGATATTGATTGGGATAATGAACCTGTAGATCAATTTGGGGACAATTCACATCTTAAAAATTTTAAACCTCTAAACCATTACAATGGTATATTAACTTCCATTTATTTTTTGTCTTCTTTAATCTCTCTCATAAGTGTTTGGAGGTTCTTAGCATAAAGAACTTACACTTATTTTGTTAAACTTATCCCAAATATTTTATGTTTTTGATATTATTGTGAATGGGAGTTGTTGTTGTTGTTTTTTAAGATAGAGTCTCACTCTGTTGCCCAGGCTCGAGTGCAGTGGCACCATCTCAGTTTACTTGGTTCAAGCAATTCTCCTGCCTCAGCCTCCCCAGCAGCTGGTATCACAAAACCCCCCCAGCACACCTGAATATTTTTTGTGTTTTTAGTAGAGACGGGGCTTCACCATGTTGGCCAGGCTGGTCTCGAACTCCTGACATCATGATCCGCTCATCTCAGCCTCCCAAAATGCTGAGATCACAGGCATGAACCACCACACAGCCTGAATGGGACTGTTTTTAAAATTCTATATTTCAGTTGTTCATTGTTGGCATTGACCCTGGATTCTGTGACCTTGTTAGGGCCAGTTGGTCATTCAAATACCTGCCACCATGCTTAGCTAATTTTTGTATTTTTAGTAGAGACAGGGTTTCATATGTTCGTCAGGCTGGTCTTGAACTCCTAACCTAAGGTGATTAAACCACTTGGCTTCCCAAAATGCTGCAATTACAGGCAAGAGTCACTTTGCCCAGCCATCACCTTTAAATTTAGAGAAAATTTTTCTGATTAGGAAATTCTTGGTATTTAAAAAAATTTTTTTAAAAACTTTTATTTCCGAGGTACATGTGCAGGATTATTATATAGGTGAGTTGAGTCTTTCAGGGGTTTACTGTACAGATTGTTTCATCACCAAGGTAATGAACACAGTATCTGACGGGTAGTCTTATTATCCTCGCCCTCCTCCCACACTCCACCCTCAAGTAGGCCCTGGTGTCTGTTGCTCTCTTCTTTCTGTCTATGTGTGCTCAACGTTTAGCTGTCACGTATAAGTGAGAACATGCAGTATTTGATTTTCTGTTCTGTATTAGATTGCTTAGGATAACGGCCTCCAGCTGTATCCATGTTGCTGCAAATTACGTGATCTCATTCTGTGTATGGCTGCATGGTATTTCATGGTGTATATGTATTACATTTTTAAATCCAGTCTACCGTTGCTGGTACTTATGTTGATTCCATGTC
>NW_022448136.1:0-1914 GCF_009761245.1 Sapajus apella | reverse complement strand
TCTCACCTTTTTAAATTTAATTATTTAATCTTTTTCTATTTCGTGTCAATAATTATATCGCTGAATTTATATTTGCTGTGCTATTTTTGTCTTCTATATATCACCTGCATACTTTATTACTTTTTTCTGTCTATTCTGCCATTTTGCATTAAGAGAATATTTTTTATGTAACATTGCAATTTATTCTATGATTTTTAAATATATATTTGGAGCTATTCCTTCTTTCAGGGCTTCTGATACACATCTTAACCTCATTAGAATCTGCTTTACATTTATACTAAGTTAATATTAATGAGTTCTATGAATGCTAGAATATATATTTCTATTCCTCTTATTCATTTTGTAATGTTAATTTTATACCTACAGCTACATGTTGTGAGCTAATTTTATACTTATATCTACATGTTATAAACTTAATAATGTAGTTTATAATTTTTATTTTATATAATATTATTTCTTTTAAAGAAGCTGAGAAAAGAAAGAAAAGCAATTATATATCTACAAATTCTGTCATATGGACTTCCTTATTTTTCATTTCTGGATTTCCTCATTTATTCCAGGATAATCGAGTTGTTTGAAATATGTCAGAGAAGATTTCAACATATCAGAGAATATGTCTTTATTCCAAAACAACTTTATCACTTACTTCCTTTGTTTAGTTATTGGTAAATATATTACATTTGTATTTGTAATAGTTCCAGCAATGCAATTCTACCTTTATTGTTATACATTCATTTTTGAAAATAAGATAAGAAACAAAAAGGAATATGTATGCATAATGTCTTTTATCATGACATGAT
Organism: Sapajus apella; assembly: GCF_009761245.1. Classification (NCBI taxonomy): domain Eukaryota; kingdom Metazoa; phylum Chordata; class Mammalia; order Primates; family Cebidae; genus Sapajus; species Sapajus apella. The sequence goes on along the minus strand of NW_022448136.1, from coordinate 1,114 downwards.
TATCTTTACTGGTGCTTTTGTTATTTTATATAGATTCAAATTATCATCTTTGGTCATTTGATTTCAACTTAGTTGAAATCAACTCAGTGTTTGTTTATCTGGAAAGGGCTTATTTTACATTTATTTCTTACTGATAACTTTCCTGTTCAGAGGATTCTTTGTTAATAGTTTTTCTATGAAGAGTAGACAAAATTTTTAAATAGAGTTGAAAAGCTTAGACAAGAGCAATCAAATCTTAGAAAGCAAATTGGATTGAAAATGAAATCATATTGATAGCAGCTGATGATATATTGGACTGGGTTGGAGAGGGCAGGAAGAATTTAACTTGTGGAAAATAGAAATCTGAGAGTGAGGTGGTCCCAACTCTCAGGCCCTCCGGACTGAGGCCAAATGGAGGACTCACTTTTTTAAGGACAAAAGACACGCATGAGAGCACAGAATGCTGAACCTAAACTGACTGAGATTCTGCACTGTGCTAAGATCCATAAACTTATAGAAAGAAAAGTCATCATTTTAACATATAACAATTTAACATAAAGTATTCAAATAACGGCATATTGCAAATATGTAATCATTAATTATATTTAATGTTAGGTTTACTCTTTTTTCTCTAATCTTGCCTTCTCATTTTATTTCATTGAATTGATCTTCGACCTCTGATATCCTTTCTTCTGCTTGGTCAATTCAGCTATTGAAACTTGTGTATGCTTCGCAAAGTTCTGGTGGTATGTTTTTCAGCTCGATCAATTCATTTACGTTCCTCTCTAAGCTGTTTATTCTCGTCAGCATTTCGTCAAACCTTTTTTCAAGGTTCTTAGTTTTTTTGCATTGGGTTAGAACACGTTCTTTTAGTTCAGAGAAGTTTTTCATTACCCACCTTCTGAAACCTGTTTCTGTGAATTTACCAGACTCATTCTCCATCCAGCCTTGTTCCCTTGCTGGTGAGGAGTTGTGATCCTTTGGAGGAGAGGCGTTCTGGTTTTGGGTGTTTTCATCCTTTTTGCACTGGTTTCTTCCCATCTTTGTGGATTTATTTACCTGTGGTCTTTGTAGTTGGTGACTTTCAGTTGGGGTGTCTGAGTGGACATCCTGTTTGTTGATGATTAGGTTATTT
>NW_022448135.1:0-1914 GCF_009761245.1 Sapajus apella | reverse complement strand
CTATGAGTGAGAACATGCGGTGTTTGATCTTCTGCTCTTCTGTCAGTTTGCTGAGAATGATGGTTTCCAGGTTCATTCATGTCCCTACAAAGGACCCAAACTCATCATTTCTGATGGCTGCATAATATTCCATGGTGTATATATGCCACATTTTCCCTATCCAGTCTATCGTCGATGGGCATTTGGGTTGGTTCCAGGTCTTTGCTATTGTAAACAGTGCTGCAATGAACATTCGTGTACACGTGTCCTTATAGTAGAACGATTTGTAATCCTTTGGATATATACCCAGTAATGGGATTGCTGGGTCAAATGGAATTTCTATTTCTAGGTCCTTGAGGAATCGCCACACTGTCTTCCACAATGGTTGCACTAATTTACACTCCCACCAACAGTGCAAAAGTGTTCCTATTTCTCCACATCCTCTCCAGCATCTGTTGTCTCCAGATTTTTTAATGATCGCCATTCTAACCGGCGTGAGATGGTATCTCAGTGTAGTTTTGATTTGCATTTCTCTGATGACCAGTGATGATGAGCATTTTTTCATATGTTTGTTGGCCTCACGTATGTCTTCTTTTGAGAAGTGTCTGTTCATATCCTTTGCCCACTTTTGAATGGGCTTGTTAGTTTTTTTCTTGTAAATCTGCTTTAGTTCTTTGTAAATTACGGATATCAGCCCTTTGTCAGATGGGTAAACTGCAAAAAATTTTTCCCAATCTGTTGGTTGCCGATTCACTCTAATGATTGTTTCTTTTGCTGTGCAGAAGCTGTGGAGTTTGATTAGGTCCCATTTGTCTATTTTGGCTTTTGTTGTCAATGCGTTTGGCGTTTTGGTCATGAAGTCCTTGCCTACACCTACGTCCTGAATGGCTTTGCCTAGATTTTCTTCTAGGGTTTTTATGGTGTTAGGTCTTATGTTTAAGTCTTTAATCCATCTGGAGTTAATTTTAGTGTAAGGTGTCAGGAAGGCGTCCAGTTTCTGCTTTCTGCACATGGCTAGCCAGCTTTCCCAACACCATTTATTGAACACGGAATCCTTTCCCCATTGCTTGTTTTTGACTGGTTTGTCAAAGATCAGATGGTTGTAGATATGTTGTGTTGCCTCCGAGACCTCTGTTCTGTTCCATTGGTCTATATCTCTGTTTTGGTACCAGTACCATGCTGTTTTGATTACTGTAGCCTTGTAGTATCGTTTGAAGTCTGGTATTGTGATGCCCCCCGCTTTGTTCTTTTTGCTTAGAATTGACTTGGCTATGCGGGCTCTCTTTTGGTTCCATATGAAGTTTAAGGTGGTTTTTTCCAGTTCTGCAAAGAAGGTCATTGGTAGCTTGATGGGGATAGCATTGAATCTGTAAATTACTTTGGGCAGTATGGCCATTTTCACGATATTGATTCTTCCTAACCATGAACATGGGATGTTTCTCCATCTGTTTGTGTCCTCTCTTATTTCGTTGAGCAGTGGCTTGTAGTTCTCCTTGAAGAGGTCCTTTACATTCCTTGTTAGTTGTATTCCTAGGTATTTTATTCTCTTTGTGGCAATTGTGAATGGAAGTTTGTTCTTGATTTGGCTCTCTTTAAGTCTGTTACTGGTGTATAGGAATGCATGTGATTTTTGTACATTGATTTCGTATCCTGAGACTTTGCTGAACTTGCTTATCAGTTTCAGGAGGTTTGGGGCTGAGACGATGGGGTCTTCTAGATATACAATCATGTCGTCTGCAAATAGAGACAATTTGACTTCCTCCTTTCCTATTTGAATGCCCTTTATTTCTTTTTCTTGCCTGATTGCTCTGGCTAGAACTTCTAATACTATATTGAATAGCAGTGGTGAGAGCGGACATCCTTGTCTGGTGCCACATTTCAAGGGGAATGCTTCCAGTTTTTGCCCATTCAGTATGATATTGGCTGTTGGTTTGT
>NW_022448134.1:1180-1915 GCF_009761245.1 Sapajus apella | reverse complement strand
AGGCCTTTCTCCTGTGTTTTAAACGTAGTCCTACTGCTTGTATTCCTATGCCTCAATATGACTGAAAATATCTGTTTCCAGATTCTCCAAAGAAAGGATTTCTAAACTTCTGCACACACACACATCAGTTTAACTCTGTAAGTTGATTCTACAGGTTAACAACCATTCGGCTCGATAGCTGCGTTTTTTGTTTAGATCAATAGATTTCTCATTACAGCCTATAGTCTCAGTCGCTCTGGAATATCCAAACGCAGCTTTCAGAAGAAACGTGTTTCTAACTCGCTGAATCTAAATATAGATGCAACTTCCTAAGGTGAGCAAACACAAAGCAGAGCAGTTTGAACGAGATGTTTCGCCTGTGTTTTAAAGGCAGTCTTACTGCGAGTTCTTATATGCCTGTATATGTCTGGGAATATCTGTTTCCAGATTCTCCAAAGAAAGGGTTTCTGAACTGCTGCACACACACATCAGTTTAACTCTGTAAGTTGATTCTTCAGCTTAACAACCATTCTGCTGTATAGCTGCGTTTTTGTTGTAGAGCATGATATTTCTCATTACAGCCTATGGCCTCATTCACTCTGGAATATCCAAACGCAGCTTTTAGAAGAAAGCTGTTTGTAACTCACTGAATCTAAACACAGATTCAACTTCCTAACGTGAATGAACACAAAGCAGAGCAGTTTGAACGAGATGTTTCGCCTGTGTTTTAAACACAGTCTTACTGCTAGTTCTTAT
>NW_022448134.1:0-1080 GCF_009761245.1 Sapajus apella | reverse complement strand
CTCTGTAAGTTGATTGTACAGCTTGACAAACATTCTGCTAGATAGCTGCGTTTTTGTTTTAGAGCAAGATATTTCTCATTACATCCTATAGTCTAATTCACTCAGGAATATCCAAACGCAGATTATAAAAGAAACGTGTTTCTAACTCGCTGAATTCCAACATAGAGGCACCGTCCTAAGGTGAATGAACACAAAGCAGAGCAGTTTGAAATAGACGATTCTCCTGTGTTTTAAATGCAGTCTTACTGTAAGTTCTTATATGCCTGTAAATGGCTGGAAATACCTATTTCCAGATTCTCCAAAGAAAGAGTTTCTGAACTGCTGCACACACACATTAGTTTAACTCTGTAAATTGATTCCACAGCTTAACAACCATTCTCCTAGAGAGCTGCGTTTTTGTTTCAGAGCAATATAATTCTCATTACTGCCTATGGTTTCAGTCACTCTGAAATATCAAAACGCAGGTTTTAGAAGAAGCTCGTTTCTAACTCGCTGAATCTAAATATAGATGCAACTTCCTAAGTTGAACGAACACAAAGCAGAGCAGTTTGAACGAGATATTTCTCCTGTGTTTTAAACGCAGTCTTCCTGCCAGTTCTTATATGCCTGTATATGACTGGAAATATCTGTTTCCAGATTCTCCAAGGAAAGCATTTCTGAACTGCTGCTCTCACACATCAGTTTACCTCTGTAAGTTGATTGCAGAGCTTGACAACGATTCTGCTAGATACCTGCTATTTTGTTTTAGAGGAAGATATTTCTCGTTACAGCCTATAGTCTCATTCACTCTGGAATATGCAAACGCAGCTATTAGAAGAAACGTGTTTCTATAGCTCTCAATCTGAACATAGAACCAGCTTCCTAAGGTGAACGAGCACAAAGCAGAGCAGTTTGAAATAGGCCTTTCTCCTGTGTTTTAAACGTAGTCCTACTGCTTGTATTCCTATGCCTCAATATGACTGAAAATATCTGTTTCCAGATTCTCCAAAGAAAGGATTTCTGAACTTCTGCACACACACACATCAGTTTAACTCTGTAAGTTGATTCTACAGGTTAACAACCATTCGGCTCGATAGCTGC
>NW_022448133.1:0-1916 GCF_009761245.1 Sapajus apella | reverse complement strand
TTTTTCCAATTCTGTGAAGAAGGTCATTGGTAGCTTGATGGGGATAGTGTTGAATCTGTAAATTACTTTGGCCAGTATGGCCATTTTCACGATATTGATTCTTCCTAACCATGAACATGGAATGTTTCTCCATCTATTTGTGTCCTCTCTTATTTCGTTGAGCAGTGGCTTGTAGTTCTCCTTGAAGAGGTCCTTTACATTCCTTGTTAGTTGTATTCCTAGGTATTTTATTCTCTTTGTGGCAATTGTGAATGGAAGTTTGTTCTTGATTTGGCTCTCTTTAAGTCTGTTATTGGTGTATAGGAATGCATGTGATTTTTGCACATTGATTTTGTATCCTGAGACTTTGCTGAAGTTTCATGAGATTTTGGGCTGAGACGATGGGGTCTTCTAGATATACAATCATGTCATCTGCAAACAGAGACAATTTGACTTCCTCCTTTCCTATTTGAATCCCCTTTATTTCTTTTTCTTGCCTGATTGCTCTGGCTAGAACTTCCAGTACTACATTGAATAGGAGTGGTGAGAGAGGGCATCCTTGTCTAGTGCTAGATTTCAAAGGGAATGCTTCCAGTTTTTGCCCATTCAGTATGATATTGGCTGAAGGTTTGTCATAAATAGATTTTATTATTTTGAGATATGTTCCGTCAAAACCTAGCTTATTGAGGGTTTTTACCATAAAGAGCTGTTGAATTTTGTCAAAGGCCTTCTCTGCATCAATTGAGATAATCATGTGGTTTTTGTCTTTGATTCTGTTTATGTGGTGAATTACGTTTATAGACTTGCGTATGTTGAACCAGCCTTGCATCCCTGGGATGAAGCCCACTTGATAATGGAGGATAAGTTTTTTGACGTGCTGTTGCAATCGGCTTCTCAATATTTTACTGAAGATTTTTGCATCTATTTTCATCATGGATATTGGCCTGAAGTTTTCTTTTCTTGTTGAGTCTCTGCCGGGTTTTGGAATAAGGATGATATTGGTCTCATAAAATGATTTGGGAAGAATTCCCACTTTTTGTATTGTTTGGAATAGTTTCAGAAGGTATGGTACCAGCTCCTCTTTGTATGTCTGGTAGAATCTGGCTGTGAACCCGTCTGGACCTGGGCTTTTTTTGGGTGGTAAACTCTTAATTGCTGCCTCAACTTCAGACCTTGTTATGGGTCTGTTCAGGGTTTTGGCTTATTCCTGGTTTAGACTTGGGAGGAGGCAAGTGTCCAGGAATTTATCCATTTCTTCCAGGTTTACTAGTTTATGTGCATAGAGTTGTTTGTAATAATCTCTGATGATGGTTTGAATTTCTGTGGAATCTGCGGTGATATCCCCTTTATCGTTTTTTATTGCATCAATTTTGTTATTTTCTCTTTTCTTTTTTATTAATCTGGCTAGTGCTCTGTCTATTTTGTTGATCTTTTCAAAAAACCAGCTCCTGGATTTATTGATTTTTTTGAAGGGTTTTTTGTGTCTCTATCTCCTTCAGTTCTGCTCTGATCTTAGCTATTTCCTGTCTTCTGCTAGACTTTGAGTTTTTTTGATCTTGCTCCTCTAGCTCTTTCAGTTTTGACGATAGGGTGTCATTTTTCGATCTCCCCCTCCTTCCCATGTGGGCACTCATTGCTATATATTTTCCTCTAGAGACTGCTTTAAATGTGTCCCAGAGATTCTGGTATGTTGTGTCTTCATTCTCGGTGGTGTTGAAGAACATCTTTATTTCTGTCTTCATTTCATTGTTTATCCAGTCAACATTCAAGAGGAAGTTGTTCAGTTTCCATGAAGCTGTGTGGTTCTGGGTTTGTTTTTGAATTCTGAGTTCTAAATTTATTGCACTGTGGTCTGAGAGACTGTTTGTTATGATTTCCATTCTTTTGCATTTGCTGAGGAGTGATTTACTCCCAATTATGTGGTCAATTTTAGAGTA
>NW_022448132.1:1323-1916 GCF_009761245.1 Sapajus apella | reverse complement strand
GTGTTGGTTCACCTTCGGAAGTTGCATCTATGTTTATATTCTGCGAGGTAGAAACACGTTTCTCCAAAAAGCTGCGTTTGTATATTCCTGAGTGAACGGGAGTATAGGGTTCAATGAGAAATATCTTGCTCTAAAACAAAAACGGACCTATGTAACAGAATATTTGTCAAGGTGTATATTGAACTTACAGAGTTAAACAATTGTGTGAATGTAGCAGTTCACCAACTCTTTCTTTGGAGAATCTGGAAAGAGATATTTCCAGCCTTATACAGACTTTTAAGAATTAGCTAAAAGATCGCATCTAAATGATACGAGAAACGTTTCTTTCAAATTGCTCCACTGTGTGTTCGTTCACCTTCTGAAGTTACATCTATGTTTAGATTCTGCGAGTTAGAAAGACGTTTCTCCAAAAAGCTGCGTTTGGATATTCCTGAGTGAATGGGAGTATAGGGTTTAACGAGAAATATCTTGTTCTAAAACAAAAACGGAGCTATGTTACAGAATGATTGTCAAGGTGTATATTAAACTTACAGAGTTAAACAATTTTGTGAATGTAGCAGTTCACCAACAATTTCTTTGGAGAATCTGGAAAG
>NW_022448132.1:0-1223 GCF_009761245.1 Sapajus apella | reverse complement strand
TAATGAGAAATATCTGTCTCTAAAACAAAAACGGAGCTATGTAACAGAATGATTGTCAAGGTGTGTCTTAAACTTACAGAGTTAAACAATTGTGTGAACGTAGCAGTTCACTAAGCCTTTCTTTGGAGAATCTGGAAAGAGATATTTCCAGCCGCTTACAGACTCTTAAGAATTAGCTTTAAGATCGCATATAAATGATACGAGAAACGTCTCTTTCAAATTGCTCCACAGTGTGTTCGTTCACCTTAGGAAGTTGCATCTATGTTTAGATTCTGCGAGTTAGAAAGACGTATCTCTAAAAAGCAGCGTTTCGATATTCCTGAGTGAATGGGAGTATTGGGTTTAATGAGAAATATCTTGTTCTAAAACAAAAACGGAGCTATGTAACAGAATGTTTGTCAATGTGTATATTAAACTTACAGAGTTAAACAATTGTGTGAATGTAGCAGTTCACCAACCCTTTCTTTGGAGAATCTGGAGAGATATTTACAGCCATATACAGACTCTTAAGACTTACCTATAAGATCGCATCTAAATCATACGAGAAACGTCTCTTTCAAACTGCTCCACTGTGTGTTGGTTCACCTTCAGAAGTTGCATCTATGTTTAGATTCTTCGAGTTGGAAACACGTTTCTCCAAAAAGCTGCGTTTGGATATTCCTGAGTGAATGGGAGTATGGGGTTTAATGAGAAATATCTGTCTCTAAAACAAGAACGGAGTTATGTAACAGAATGATTGTCAAGGTGTATATTAAACTTACAGAGTTAAACAATTGTGTGAACGTAGCAGTTCACTAAGCCTTTCTTTGGAGAATCTGGAAAGAGATATTTTCAGCCGCTTACAGACTGTTAAGAATTAGCTTTAAGATCGCATCTAAATGATACGAGAAACGTCTCTTTCGAACTACTCCACTGTGTGTACGTTCACCTTCGGAAGTTGCATCTATGTATAGATTCTGCGAGTTAGAAAGACGTTTCTCCAAAAAGCTGCGTTTGGATATTCCTGAATGAATGGGAGTATAGGGTTTAATGAGAAATATCTTGCTCCAAAACAAAAACGGAGCTATGTAACAGAATGATTGTCAAGGTGTATATTAAACTTACAGAGTTAAACAACTGTGTGAATGTAGCAGTTCACCAACCCTTTCTTTGAGGAATCTGGAAAGAGATTTTTCAACCCGCTTGCAGACTCTTAAGAATTAGCTTTAATACCGCATCTAAAT
>NW_022448131.1:0-1916 GCF_009761245.1 Sapajus apella | reverse complement strand
ATCACACCATTGCACTCTAGCCTGGGCAACAAGAGCAAAACTCTGTCTCAAAAAAAAAAAAAAAAGGCTGGGTGCAGTGGCTCACACCTGTAATTCCAGGCTTTTGGAAAGCCAAGACAGATTAATTGCTTGAGCTCAGGAGTTCAAGACCAGCCTGGGCCAAATGGTGAAACCCAGTCTCTACAAAAAATACAAAAAAGTAACTGGCCATGGTGGCATGTACCTGTAATCCCAGCTACTAGGGAGGCTGAGCTGGGAGATCGCTTGAGTGCAGGACGTTGAGGCGTGATGGTGCCACTGCAGTCCAGCCTGGGCAACAGAGTGAGACTCTGTCTCGAAAAAGAAAAAGAAAAAAAACCCTGGCCGGGCGCGGTGGCTCAAGCCTGTAATCCCAGCACTTTGGGAGGCCGAGGCGGGTGGATCACGAGGTCAAGAGATCGAGACCATCCTGGTCTATGTGGTGAAACCCCGTCTCTACTAAAAAAAATACAAAAAATTAGCTGGGCATGGTGGTGTGTGCCTGTAATCCCAGCTACTCAGGAGGCTGAGGCAGGAGAATTGCCTGAACCCAGGAGGCGGAGGTTGCGGTGAGCCGAGATCGCGCCATTGCACTCCAGCCTGGGTAACATGAGTGAAACTCCGTCTCAAAAAAAAAAAAAAAAAAAAAAACTGTAATGTCATGGACTAGGGACTGTAATACATATGAACAAAACGATTGGGCTAGAGAAAAGGGAACAAATACATCTACTTGCAGGTTAAAAGGAACTTAAGCCTCCTCTCATTCCAGCACGCCCCACTCCACTGTCCTGGCAGCAGCACGTGTGGCCATTGGAGGGGCTGCTTGGCCCCAAAAATGTCCCCAGCCAGTCTATGTCTTTGTCAGCCCATGGAGCTTACACCTAGTTTTCTTCCTTCCTCTCCTTCCCTAGTCCATCCCGGCACTAGGTCAGACAGTCCCTTTTGTGGTGCAGGAAAGAAAGCAGAAGGGGTTTGAGGCAGAAGGGGTTTGAGGTTCCTACACTGCAGCATAAGAGGAAGGAGTGGGGCCTGCATTGACCATAAAGGACATGAGGGCCACATTGTTCCACTGTAATGTCATGGAGGGGGTGGCCATTGTTTGTCCCAGCCTGGGGCTTTCCCTCTAGTTTCCTATTTGTAGTTACTGGAATTAAATATATATATTTTCTAGAATAAATCAATAAATAATCCACTGGCAGAAATCAGAGAGGTTTAATCTGGATCATTAAGAATGAATTGGCCTGGCGCAGTGCCTCACACCTGTAATCCCAGCGCTTTGGGAGGCCGAGGCAGGCAGATCACCCAAGGTCAGGAGTTCGAGACCATCCTGGCCAACATGGGAAAACCCCATCTCTACTAAACATACAGAAATTATCCAGGCGTGATGGCAGGTGCCTGTAATCCCCGCTACTCAGGAAGCTGAGGCAGGAGAATCGCTTGAACCCAAGAGGAAGAGGTTATAGTCAGTCAAGATCATGCCCCTGCACTCCAGCCTGGGGGATAGAGCCAGATTCTACCTTAAAAAAAAAAAAAAATTAGTTTGGCATGGTGGCGGGTGCCTGTAATCCCAGCTACTTGGAAGGCCGAGGCAGGGAGAATTGCTGGAACCTGGGAGGTGGAGGTTGCAGTGAACCAAGATCGCACCATTGCACTCCGTCCTGGGGGAGAAGAGCAAAACTCTGTCTCAAAAACAAAACAAAACAAGGGCCAGGCGCAGTGGCTCACGCCTGTAAACCCAACACTTAGGGAGGCTGAGGTGGGCAGATCACCTGAGGTTGGGAGTTTGAGACCAGACTGACCAACATGGAGATACCCTGTCTCTACTAAAAATACGGCTCACGCCTGTAATCATAGCACTTTGGGAGGCCAAGGTGAGCGGATCACCTGAGGTCAGGAGT
>NW_022448130.1:0-1917 GCF_009761245.1 Sapajus apella | reverse complement strand
AACTTCAGCAAAGTCTCAGGATACAAAATCAATGTGCAAAAATTCCAAGCAGTCCTGTACACCAACGACACACAACAGGGAGCCAAATCATGAATGAACTCCCATTCACAATTGCCACAAAGAGAACAAAATATCTAGGAATAGAGTCAACAAGAGAAGTGAAGGACTTCTTCAAGGGGAACCACAAACCACTACTCAAGGAAATCAGAGAGGACACAAACAAATGGAAAAACATTCCATGCACATGCATAGGAAGATTCAATGTCATGAAAATGGCAATGTTTCCCAAAGTAGTTTATATGTTCAATGTTATTCCCAATAAAGTACCATTAACATTCTTCATATAATTAGAAAAAAAAACTATTTTAAATTTTATATGGGAACAAAAAAGATCCCTTATAGCAACACAATCCTAAGCAAAAAGAAGAAAGCTGGAGGCATCATGCTGCCTGACTTCAAACTACAGTAACCAAAACAATACAAGACTACAGTAACCTAAACAGCATGGTACTGGTACAAAAACAGACATACAGACAAATGGAACAGAATAGAGAACTCAGAAATAAGACTGTACACCTACAACCACCTGATATTTGACAAACCTGACAAAAACAAGTAATGGAGAAAGGATTCCCTATTTAATAAATGGTGCTGGGAAAACTAGCTATCCATATGCAGAAAATTGAAACTGGACCCCTCCTTTATACCTTATACAAAAATTAACTCAAGATAGGTTAAATACGTAAATGTAAAACCCAAAACTATAAGACCCTAGAAGAAAATGTAGGCAATAACATTCAGGATATAGGCATGGGCAAATATTTCATAATGAAAACATCAAAAGCAATTGCAACAAAAGCAATGGGATCTAATTAAACTAAACAGCTCCTGCATGGCTAAAGAAACTATCATCACAGCTAACAGACAACCCACAGAATGGGAGAACATTTCTGCAATGTGTCTATCTGACTAATGTCTAATATTCAGGATCTATAAGTGACTTAAACAAATTTACAGAAAAACACAAACAGCCCCATTAAAAAATGGGCAAAGGACATGAACAGACACTTCTCAAAAGAAGACATACATGTGCCCAACAACCACATGAAAAAAAGCTCAGCATCACAGATAATCAGAGAAATGCAAATCAAAACCACAATGACATACCATTTCACACCAGTCAGAATGACAATTATTAAAAAGTTAAGAAACAACAGATGCTGGCAAAGTTGTGGAGAAATAGAAATGCTTTTACACTGTTGGTGGGAGTGTAAGTTAGTTCAACCATTGTGGAAAACAGTGTGGCAATTCCTCAAAGATTTAGAACTCAAAATACCATTTGACCCAGCAGTCCCATTGCTGGGCATGTACCAAAAGGAAGGTAAATCATTCTATTATAAATATACATATATACATATATATTCATTGTAGCACTATTCCCAATAGCAAAGACATGGAATGAGCCCAAATTCCCATCAATGGTAAACTGGATTTTAAAAATGTGGTACATATACACCATGGAATACTATGCAGCCGTAAAAAGGAATGAGAGCATGTCCTTTTCGAGGTCATGGATGGAACTGGAAGCGATTATCCTCAGCTAACTAATGCAGGAACAGAAAACCAAACATCACATGTTCTCATTTATAAGTGGGATCTGGACAATGAGAACACATGGACACAGGGAGGGGAGCAACACACACTGGGGTCTGTCAGGGAGGCAAAGGGAAGGAAAGCATCAGGAAAAATAGCTAATGCATGCTAGACTTAATACTAGGTGATGGGTTGATAGGTGCTGCAAATCACCATGGCACACATTTACCTGTATAACAAACCTGCACATCCTGTACCTGTACCCTGAAACTTAAAATAGACAAAAATACAAAATCAAAAAAGTAAAAAAAGTAAAACCTTACC
>NW_022448129.1:0-1917 GCF_009761245.1 Sapajus apella | reverse complement strand
TGAATGGGCAAAAACTGGAAGCATTCCCCTTGAAATGTGGCACCAGAAAAGGATGCCCGCTCCCACCACTGCTATTCAATATCGTGTTAGAAGTTCTAGCCAGAGCAATCAGGAAAGAAAAAGAAATAAATGGCATTCAAATAGGAAAGGAGGAAGTCAAATTGCCTCTATTTGCAGACGACATGATTGTATATCTAGAAGACCCCATCGTCTCAGCCCCAAACCTCCTGAAACTGATAAGCAAGTTCAGCAAAGTCTCAGGATACAAAATCAATGTGCAAAAATCACATGCATTCCTATACACAAATAACAGACTTAAAGAGAGCCAAATCAAGAACAAACTTCCATTCACAATTGCCACAAAGAGAATAAAATACCTAGGAATACAACTTACAAGGAATGTAAAGGACCTCTTCAAGGAGAACTACAAGCCACTGCTCAACGAAATAAGAGAGGACACAAACAGTTGGAGAAACATTCCATGTTCATGGTTAGGAAGAATCAATATCGTGAAAATGGCCATACTGCCCAAAGTAATTTACAGATTCAATGCTATCCCCATCAAGCTACCAATGACTTTCTTCGCATAACTGGAAAAAATCACCTTAAACTTCATATGGAACCAAAAGAGAGCCCGCATAGCCAAGTCAATTCTAAGCAAAAAGAACAAAGCGGGGGGCATCACACGACCAGGCTTCAAACTATACTACAAGGCTACAGTAATCAAAACAGCATGGTACTGGTACCAAAACAGAGATATAGACCAATGGAACAGAACAGAGGTCTCGGAGGCAACACAACATATCTACAACCAACTGACCTTTGACAAACCAGTCAAAAACAAGCAATGGGGAAAGGATTCCCTGTTCAATAAATGGTGTTGTGAAACTGGCTAGCCATGTGCAGAAAGCAGAAACTGGACCCCTTCCTGACACCTTACACTAAAATTAACTCCAGATGGATTAAAGACTTAAACATAAGACCTAACACCATAAAAACCCTAGAAGAAAATCTAGGCAAAACCATTCAGGACGTAGGTGTAGGCGAGGACTTCATGACCAAACACCAAAAGCATTGACAACAAAAGCCAAAATAGACATATGAGACCTAATCAAACTCCACAGCTTCTGCACAGCAAAAGAAAGAATCATTAGAGTGAATCGGCAACCAACAGATTGGGAAAAATTTTTTGCAGTTTACCAATCTGACAAAGGACTGATATCCAAAATTTACAAAGAACTAAAGCAGATTTGCAAGAAAAAAAACTAACAAGCCCATTCAAAAGTGGGCAAAGGATATGAACAGACACTTTACGAAAGAAGACATACGTGAGGCCAACAAACATATGAAAAAATGCTCTTCATCACTGGTCATCAGAGAAATGCAAATCAAAACTACGTTGAGATACCATTTCACGCCGGTTAGAATGGCGATCATTAAAAAATCTGGAGACAACAGATGCCGGAGAGGACGTGGAGAAATAGGAACACTTTTGCACTGTTGGTGGGAGTGTAAATTAGTTCAACCATTGTGGAAGACAGTGTGGCGATTCCTCAAGGACATAGAAATAGAAATTCCATTTGACCCAGCAATCCCATTACTGGGTATACATCCAAAGGATTACAAATCGTTCTACTATAAGGACACGTGTACACGAATGTTCATTGCAGCACTGTTTACAATAGCAAAGACCTCTAACCAACCCAAATGCCCATCGACGACAAACAGGATAGGGAAAATGTGGCACATATACACCATGGAATATTATGCAGCCATCAAAAATGATGAGTTTGGGTCCTTTGTAGGGACATGGATGAACCTGGAAACCATCATTCTCAGCAAACTGACAGAAGAGCAGAAGATCAAACACCGCATGTTCTCAATCATAGGCGGGTGTTGAACAATGAGAACACATGG
>NW_022448128.1:0-1917 GCF_009761245.1 Sapajus apella | reverse complement strand
GATCTGTCTCCTGAATACAGTACACCAAAGGGTCTTGACTCCATCCAATTTGTCAGTCTATGTTTTTTAATTGGAGGCATTTAGCCTATTTAAATTTAATATTGTTATATGTGAATTTGATTCTGTCATGATGATGTTAGCTGGTTATTTTTCATATTAATTGATGCAGTATTTTTATAGTGTCCTTGGGTTTTCCATTTTGGTGTGTTTTTGCCATGGCTTTAACGATTTTTTTCTTTCCATATTTAGTGCTTTCTTCAGGAGCTCTCGTAAGGCAGGACTGGTGGTAACAAAATCCCTCAGCATCTGCTTATCTGTGTAGGATTTTATTTCTCCTTCATTTATGAAGCTGAGTTGGCCTAGATATGAAATTCTGGTTTGAAAATTCTTTTCTTTAAAAATGTTGAATATTAGCTCCGAGTCTCTGGCTGGTAGGGTTTCTGCAGAAACATTCACTGTTACACTTAAGGGCTTCTCTTTGTAGATAACCTGATCTTTCTCTCTGGCTGCCCTTAACGTTTTTTCCTTCATTTAAAACTTGGAGAATGTGACGACTATGCATCTTGGGGTTTCTCTTCTCGAGAAATATCTTAGTGGTGTTCTCTCTGTTTCCTGAATTTGAATGTTGACCTGTCTTGCTGATTTGGGGAAATTCTCCTGGATAATATTCTGATGTGTGTTTTCCAACTTGGTTGCATTCTCCTCGTCACTTTCAGGTACACCAGACAGTCCTAAGTTTGGTCTTTTCACATAGTCTCATATTTCTTGGAGGCTTTGCTTATTTCTTTTCATTGTTTTTTCTCTTATCTTGTCTTCACACCTATTTCAGTAAGTTTATCTTCAATTTCTGATACACTTTCTACCACTTGACTAATTTGGCTATTGATACTTGTGTATACTTTACAACGTTTCTGTGCTATGTTTTTCAGCTCCATCAGGTCATTTATGTTCCTCTCTAAACTGATTATTCCAATTAGCAGTTCCTGTAAACTTCTATCAAGGTTCTTAGCTTCCCTGCATTGGGTTAGAACATGCTTCCTTAGCTCAGAAATGTATGTTATTTTGGCATGTGTTTTATGGTTTTTCTACATATGAGATTATGTTGTCTGAAAACAGAGATCATTTTACTTTTCCATTTCTAATTTCTGTTCTCTTTATTTCTTCTTCGTGGCTAACAGTTCTGACTAGGTCTTTCCATACTATTTGGAAAAGAAGTGGTAAAAGTGTGCATCCTTGCTTTGTTCCTGAAATTACAGAAAATATCTTCTGTTCTTCAGACTGCATATAATGTTAACTGAGGGAGTTTCATAGATGGGCTTTACTGTACTAAGGTAGTTTCCTTTTAGTTATAATTTATTAAGTGTTTTTGTCATGAAAGGGTGTGGCATTTTGTGAAATAATTTGTCTGTAGCCACAGTCTTACTGCTTTGCATCTGGAAGAGCTAATCTGCTCTACACCCACCCATACCTCCGCCACTATATGCGTTGTTTAGAGAGAAAGGAAAGCCTTGTGTCCTTCAGAGGACAGGGGCCACTCCACCAGAGCCACAGCAGTGGTCACCTGTGTGAGAGGTTGGGGAGCAGAAGAGGCCCTCATGGATACACTGTGGACTCTGCTTGAATCCATAGCAGCTGTTACTGCTCTATAGATGTGGACTGGGATGAAGCTCCCCTACCATCCTCGACTCAGACATAGGCAAGGGTTCATGGACAAAGGGGAATAGACCAGGATCAGAGGCAATAGGGTAAGAGGACTAGGCTCAGGCTCCTGTGGATCATATGGGGTGACGGTTGTAGGGACTCACCTTATTTGTCCCAGAGTTTGTGTCTGTGTTGATGAGTCTTTTTTTTTTTTTTTTGATGAGTCTTTCAAGAAAGCCACATTTTTCTCTCACTCTGACCACCTCCAGCTGATAA
>NW_022448127.1:0-1917 GCF_009761245.1 Sapajus apella | reverse complement strand
GGAAGCGTCACTGGAAGTGTGGTGGATGTGTGTCTGTTTCCGCATAGCAGAAGGTGCTGGCTGTGTTGGGAGGGGCCCAGTGAAGTCAATGTGCTGAAAGGTGATGGCCCAGGGACAAGGGAGTGCCGGCCACAGCCTATGTCAAGCAGGGGCGTGGCATCTGCAGTTGAACTGGAGATCTGGTGACAGGCACCAGTGGCCTAGGGACCTTCTAATGTGGCCACAGCCTCTGGAGGCTGAGGTTGGGGGACACCACTTCGGCTTGAGGGCCAGGATGCTGCTCTCTCCACTGAAGGTGCTGCTCTACCCCTCCTTCTAACCTATGCACATTTTCAGTGTCTACATGTGTCACCATAAAATCCTTATTTGCCACTCCAAGACAAAATGATCTCTGACTTTCTCCTGAAGTCCAGATGCTTCATGAAGCTGCATTTCATCCAGGATATATTTCTACATTTCAGACTTCATTGCTTTTAATTTGTTTCTTCAAGGTATGCTGTTACAGGCACTAGACACATAGGCTACCTTGCCTCAGTAGGTTTGTTTTTTCCTGTACAGTTTAGTGATAATAACACAACTTTATATATTTACAAGATAATGTTTATAATTCACTTATTCATAATGACTTCATTGATCCCCTGCTATGTGTTAGGCAATTCTCTATGCACTGTGGTATAACCATGAGTGAAACATGCCTGTCACCTGCTATTGTAGGGAGATAAAAGTTACAGAGAGTAAGTGAAATGAGCACAAGGTGAGATGGTCACAATTCTCCAGTTAGCTGTAGATCACTAGCGGGAGCTTGCTGCAATTCAAAATTGAGAAATTGAGAAAAACCCAGTGACAAGGTGGAATTGTAGCTGAAAACCCCAGGTCTGGGCAATGAGATGGGTGCCCTTCAGCGTGCAGTGCAGATGCCCCTAGATGGGGTCAGCCCTGCCCACAGGACAGTTTGGAACAATATGGGGAGTAACTTACGACCCCATGACTTTGAATCCGTGGCAGCTCATAGAAACCAGTGAAGGCTCCTTGCCTTCACACCATGAATCCCGATATGTTTCCATCACCATCTAAACAAGAGAAAGAGCTCAGGCCATTTCTCTGTCAGGCACAGACCTACTGTGTCCTCCCTGGGACCTGTATTGGGCTCCCCAGCTGTGTATTGTCTCAAAGGCGTGCCTGGACCCCTGAGCTGCCTCTTCACACAGGCAGAGCCTCAGTCCAGGACCAAGACCTGCTCAGAATCTGAATGGGGTGGATGTGGAAAACACCTGCATCCTTTCCTGGGCTCTGGGCATTTGTTGTTGATGCTGGTGTTTGCAGGAGTGTCTGGGTCATGAGATGATTTAGCCAGAAATGGTGATTAGCCCCTTGAGACACCGTCCTTTCTTTAAAGCCTGTAATCCTTCTGTCTCACTCAAAATCCATGGGGCATTTTAGCAGTGACCGGCTGGTAAGAGTAGCTGTGCCTTGAATATAGCCTTTTCCCCAAAACATGTATTTTGAATTCACCAACAGCAACTACCAGATCCGGAGTAAATACGAGGGGCTCAGCTGGACTCTTCCAGCTGGAGGTTCATGTCCCGAGAGGACATTTGCAGGACATATTGGACAAGGGTTCAAGGGGTCTTCAGGAATCAGGGAAGGGGAGGACGGACAGGAAGAAGGGTCACATTACACCCCAGCGAGGTCAGCCTGGCCCTCAGGGACACTAGGGTTAGGCAGTGGCTCTGTCTTCCTGGAGGGGAGGAGGAAGACAGGCTCAGGAAGGTGCAGACCCCACCTGTGCTCTTCCTAGAGGGGAGGCTGCAGATGGAGGTGGGACAGCAGGGGGCGCTGTGGCCCTCCAGGCAAATGCTCTGAGCATCTCGGAGGGTGCTCCTGGTTCATTCCCTTTCCCCAGACCTGGATTCCTGC
>NW_022448126.1:0-1917 GCF_009761245.1 Sapajus apella | reverse complement strand
TCTGGGAAAGTTCTGCTGGGCGCTCAGGGACAATGGCGAACCCAGGCATGGGGTGGGAGACGATCAGGAGGCAAGCAGGACTTCAGACTTTCAGGCTCCATGTTTGCATATGGAGACCTGACACAGGGTTCAAGCAATCCCCTGCCTCAGTCTCTCGAAAGCTGGGATTATAGGTGCCTGCCACCATGCCCGGCTAATTTTTGTGTTTTAGTAGAGATGGGGTTTCTCCATCTTAGCCAGTCTGGTGTTGAACTCCTGACCTCATGATCCACCTGCCTTGGTCTCCCAGAGTGCTGGGATTACAGGTGTGAGCCACCGTGCCTGACTGCCTGATAGTCTTTGTCTGAAATACAGGGGCAGAGGTATTCTTCCCAGGGCAGTCCAGGGTTCAGTGAGACGAGTTATCAGGTCTCTCAGCAGAGTGACTTGGACAAGGGAGAGGCTCCACGGCTGTTCTCTTTCCACAGTCATTCAGAGCGATTGTTAGTGAGACTGGAAAGTAGCCCAGGTGGGAGAGTGGCCGTGTGCAGGGAGGAGGTGACCTGGTGAGGAAGGAGACCCAAGCATCTAAGATGACTTCCCCCTTGACTTCCACACTGCATTTCAATAGAAGTAAAGGTTGGCCAACTGCGCGCCACCTCATAGATCGCAGGCATGGCGTGGGGGAATCTTTCCGGAAGGCGTTGTTTTAACTTAAACGAGTTCAAACCCCCACCCCACACCTACTCCATGCACCAAGACCCTTTCACGTGTAATTTCTAGAATTGTAAACCCCAAGACCCTTTCACCTATCATATCTGAGTTGTAAGCCTGTGTAGAGCCAGGCTTCTGATTGTTAGAGGAGCGTGGCCCTTAGGTAGTTATGCTGCCTAGCTCCAGCGCGCCCTCTGCTGGTGGCCGGAGGCACTGCAGGGCCCTCGCACTCACAGCCCTGGCAGAGGACGCGTGCCCTCTGGTGGCCGTCCCGCTGCACCACTTGAAGTCGGAGCGCAGAGTGTTCAGCGCCATTGTTCTGGAAATGCAAACTGACACGGAGCCCACTAGCCCCTGTGTATCTAAAAGGGAAGAAGGGACAATTAATTGGAAACCATAGGAATGAAATAAACATGGATGCACATTTTACAGCTGATGGAAAAATTCACTCAACATAGTCTTTGCACTTAAAATGCAAAACAGTCACAGGCATCTTTAACACAGTGACTTTATTTTAAATAAAATCTTTAGAAAAAGCTAAATCTGGGCAGGGTGCAGGGATCACGAGTGTCATCCCAGCACTCTGGAAGGCCAAGGCGGGAGGATCACTTGAGATCAGGAGTTCAAGACCAGTCTGGGAAAACAGCGAGACCCCCATGTCTCCAAAAAATATAAAAATTAGCTGGCGTGGTGGCACGTGCCTGTGGTCCCAGCTACCCAGGGGGCTGAGGTGGGAGGATCGCTTGAGCCCAGGAGTTTGAGGCCGCAGTGAGCCAGCCATGATTGCACCACTGCACTCAAGCATGGGAGACAGACTCAGACCCTGTCTTTCTCTCTCTCTCTCTCTTTCTCTCTCTCTCTCTCTCTCTCTCACACACACGCACACACACACACACACGTTAAATTTGTTGGATTATACATTTAGGGATTGATCACCTTTGGTTATAAAATATTTAAGGTTACAGGAACAAGTTAATAACTAAATAAAGACCCAATACTAATAGCCTGGCACAAACTGATCACAATCCTTTATAAGAGACAACACTGTTCTTAATAGCCTATATAAACAAACATTAAGTAATCCTATTTGCACGTTAATGTGCTGGGATCACAGGTGTGATTACTTAATCCCAGCACACTGGGAGGAAGAGAAGGGCAGATCACTTGAGGCCAGGAGTTGGACAGCAGGATGGCCAACATGGTGAAACCCAGTCTCTACTAAAA
>NW_022448125.1:0-1918 GCF_009761245.1 Sapajus apella | reverse complement strand
ATTTTCTTCTAACAACAAAATTCAGAATTATATTTGAAGTTGCACAAGCATTACTGCAGTCATTCTCTATTTTAAAGCAAATGCCAAGTATGTGAACACAACAGGTTCTTTGTATGTAGAAGGTAGATTTTCAGGTGTCATTGTTCTGGCTAAACTGAAGGATATCCAAAGCTTGCAGACAACCCTACAGAAAGATTCTAACTGGGCATATTTAAATCCTTAATAGGTTCCCCACGTCACACCTTTCAATCATGTTCCATTTCCCATCTTATTTTCTTTTATTATTTCAATACATGCCTATCTCCCCACATTCTCATCATTAGATTTTAGCTCCTTTAAGGTTACACAGATTGGGTATTCATTTTTGCATGTAAGTTTCATAAATCTTTAAAGTAAAATATATTTAAACCATAATACATTAGAAAAATGCTTGCTAAATAGCATTTGGTAGACCAAATATATTAATTAGAAATTTATTTAGCCATTTTCTTGGGTCTAAATTTTAATACCCATATTGTATACATATGGTTTGTATATTTTGGCTAAGAGTATTTCTGAATGATAGGGCATCACAACTCTACAAAATATAACAGATCATAAGATCAATGACTTTTTTAGAAAAACAGAATGATGCTGAGAGTAACTGCCATGTAGATTATGTTTATTTTACAATGTGTATTTTATAGGGCGGAAATTACCTGTGGAACCTCAAAGCTGATCTCTTTTGTCCAGACACAGTATTTTTTTCCCTGACTTCTCTCCATCCCAAATTATTCAGGTATATTTTCAAAATAGAAACCAGATGAGAACAATATTCTGGTGATAGAGCCATCAAAATCAGCCTTCAAGCTCCTTGCCTTCAGGCAAGTGTTTTCTCTTTCAGTTCTGCCTCACTGCCTGCCATGGGGTAGTGCTTAGTACTTCCCTCCCTTTGGTTTGCTTCATGCTGATGGGAAGTTGTGTGTTTATTTTAAAAATCGTTTTACAGACCGGGCGCGGTGGCTCATGCCTGTAATCCCAGCACTTTGGGAGGCCGAGGCGGGTGGATCACGAGGTCAAGAGATCGAGACCATCCTGTTCAATGTGGTGAAACCCCGTCTCTACTAAAAATACAAAAAATCAGCTGGGCATGGTGGTGCATGCCTGTAATCCTAGCTACTCAGGAGGCTGAGGCAGGAGAATTGCCTGAACCCAGGAGGCGGAGGTTGCGGTGAGCCGAGATCGCGCCATTGCACTCCAGCCTGGGCAACAAGAGTGAAACTCTGTCTCAAAAAAAAAAAAATCGTTTTGCAACCCTTCACATTCCAGCTCTCAACCCAGCGTGCTGTTTCTCAGCAACACTAACTGGAATGCTCCTCTCAGGGGCTGAAAGCAGAGGCTGCCGGCAGCAAACAAGGCCACTGGAAATCATCGTCTCACTCGCTCCTGAGTCAATTACTGGAATCCCGTGAAGTTCAAGACCTTTAGGGACGCGACTGGGCATCTTCCCTTTTTCAGTTCTTTCCTCTGTAGAAAGTTATTCTATCAATGGTTACTTCTTTGCTTTTTATCCAATTTCATTTCCTTCTGAAAACTGGAGATATGATCTTGGAAATTATAAATTGCTTAAACAAAAGCATACAGCAGCCTCCAAACTGAAGCCCAATTGATTCAAAATCTAAAGTAGAAATCAAAATATATTTATTTTATTCTGATCATGCTAATATTGGACTTTTTTCATTTTAGTGTACAGTTAATTTAATGGACTACACACAAATCCTTTGGAAAGTTTTATTTTTAAATATTGATACTCAAACCAAAGGTCAAGTGAAAATCTTTAGGAGAGGATATCAGTATTTGTATCAATATCTGTAGAAGTGCCTCAGGTGTGTGCAGCTGCAGTTTGACTCCAATGCTGTGCTAGGTAGTGCTTCTCCGA
>NW_022448124.1:0-1918 GCF_009761245.1 Sapajus apella | reverse complement strand
CAATAGCATTGGCTGATTACTTAGAGAAGTGTTACTTTTTTCACACTGCTTCTTCGTCTGGATTCATGTCATTCCTTGCAGGAGGACTGCTTAAGTAGTTCTTTCAAACAGAATCTGTTGGTGGTAAACTTTCTTAAATCTTGAATGTTCAAAAATGCCTTTGGGCTGGGTGCAGTGGCTCACGCCTATAATTCCAGCACTTTGGTAGGCCAATGTAGTCCAATCACTTGAGCCCAGGAGTTCAAGACCAGCCTGGGCAACATGGGGAAACCCGTGTCTACACAAGAACAAAATAAATTAGCCAGGCATGCTGGTAGGCTTTTGCAGTCCCAGCTACTGGGGGCCTGAGGTAGAAGAATCGCTTGAGCCAGTGAGATCAAGGCTGCAGTGAGCCGTGATCATGCCACTGCACTCCAACCTGGGCAACAGAGCAAGACTTTGTCTCAAAAAGAAAATAAATGTCTTTGTTTCACTATGCTCTTAAATAATTCTGTAGCTGGGTTATAGAATTCAGCATAAATTACCATTATTTTCCAACAGCTCATTGAAGACATTGCCTCATTGGCTTGTATCCAGTGTTGCTAATGAAATTAATGAGGAAAATCTGATCCTTATTTCTTTGGGTTTTTAACTTTTTCTCCTTTGGTAGCTTTTAACATTTTTCTCTCTATTTTCATAGCTTTCTTCACTTTTGGGGAATTTTTAGCTATTAATTAAATACTACTTTCTCCCATTCTTCCTCTCTCTGCCTCTGGAATTCCTACTAGATGAAAGCTTGAATGTTATCATCCAGGCTTTATGTCTCCTAATCTTTTCAGTTTTCTGGGCCGGGAGGGGGAGGCTTTAATCTGCAAGACTCCCTCAACTGAATGCTCCATCTTGCTAATGCACACTTCAGCATATCTCTGCTGTCACTCAGCCTATCTTTTGAGTTTTTTATTTCAGTAACTTGGGCTTTAATTTTGAGATCTCTAATTGGTTCTTTTTCATAATTGCTTCGTTTTATTTTGCCTTGTTTTGCTGAAGATATTAAATGTGTGACATGGTAATTGCCCCATAAATTACATACCTTGACCATACCTCGGCTTTCCATTGAAACTGCTCTCTGCATCCCTAATGTGACAGGCAAGCAGTCCAAACCAATGCCATTTTGGCCCCTGAGCCATTTTAAGAAAAACTAAGACTTGTAATAAGTAACTAAGGTTTGTAATTTCCACCCTACCCAGACAATGTGTAAACTAAGGCTTATCTTGACTTCTGTGAAACACTTAAGTAACAATCAGAATGTCCAAAGCCCCTTGCCCTCACCCCTGCCCAGGAGGTGGTTTATGGGCATAAAAGGTCTTGACACCCTCCTTTTGGGGCCACGGGTTAGAGAGGCGCGAGTCCTCCGTGGCCGCCGCAATAAAGACCCTGTAACTTGGCCTGGTCGTTGTCTCAGTGGTGATTTCGCACTTGCTCGGTTACAGCAAATGTACTGGCTTTAATTGACCTTTGGTTGTATAGAAGATTTTTCATTTGTTCCATTAGTTAGCTCTCTTTCATGACAGCGGGCTTCCCCAGACATCTGGCACTTCTTAAGTGCACACTAGTTTTCTGGTTTTGAATTCCCCACCTGAGTCTCAGGATTCAACAGCACTCTCAGGTGAGTGCAGCCTCAGGTTACGTGGGCCTAGGCTTCTCCCATGGCTTCTTAAGAACTTCCTTGCTTATTTCTGTGATCTCAAGCACTCCCCTTTATGACTTCGAGCCCAACTGTATAGACAGTAATTTCAATTCTCTATCTGTTCTGTCATTTATAAGGGCAGAACATGGAGGGGAGGGCCTTTCAGACATTTTTCTTGCCCCATTTTAAGTCCCTAAATTACACTTAAAAAAATACCAGCAAAACTTTTGCCTTTTATTTAGGAAGAGTAGA
>NW_022448123.1:0-1919 GCF_009761245.1 Sapajus apella | reverse complement strand
AAAAACTTAGGCATGTTGATGTCTGCCTGCAGTCCCAGCTACCTGAGGCCGGAGGATCACTTGAGCCCAGGAGTTTGAGGCTACAGTGAGCTATGATTGCACCACTGCACTCCAGCCTGGGTGACAGAGTGAGACCCTGACCCAATTAATCAATCAATCAAAAAACAATAATCAATAATAAATTGTTAATAATTAAATCAATAATAAATGCTCAATGACTGTTGCCTCCAAACCATAAGCTGTTGAGGACAAAGAGTGATCAGATTTGACCTTGCTTCTGCACACAGAAGATGGCCAGGCATGTAGTAGATGCTCAGTAAATGCGTGCTGAACACATGGATGGAGAACGATGAGCCATGATGAGGAAAAGGCAGAAAACGGAAGGACACATAGGATCAAGATGGGGGCATCCTGAGGAGGGGTAAGAGACTAGCTGGTTACCCCCAGTCCCTAGCGTGGGAAAGACTGGGCAGTGGGGAAGACAATGGGGAGAAGGGGATTCTGGGAGGTGGAGAAGGAGGGAGCCAGGGAGTGCCCACCTGGGGAGGCCAGGTCCCACTCTGCCTCTGGAGTCTCTGCAGTTCCTCCTCTTGAAATTCCAGGGCAACTGCCACCTGGTGCCAGAGTGCCTTCCAGTACTGCGCCATCTCCTCACGAAGCCTGGGATGTGAGTCTTGTGCCTCTAGCTCTTTCCTGAGGGGCACTGGTGCCTCCTGCACCTCTCGTGGACTGGAAGAAATGGGATACAGGTAGATCGTGGACCTCAGATCACCCCACCCCACTCCCTTTTAATGATTCCTTTCTCATTATGTCCTATGGACTGGGGGGAGTGGGGCAGAGATGCCTCTTTCATGGCTCCCCGCACACAGAACCCCTTTGTACTGGGCGCTTCTCCCAAGCACCCTGACTTGTACCCAGCAGCCAAGGTCGTCTCACCCCCACCTCCCACCTGCCTCTGGGCCAGCAGGAGGGGCTTGGCCATGTGTAGGTAAGACAGGACTTCTTGAAGCTGAAAGATTTCCCTCCTCATAAAAGAGCCAGAATGTGACCAGCAGGAGCGCTGATAGCTGGGTAAGGGAGACTGGCTCTGGACACGTGATTCCGGGTTTAGGGCTCTGGGCCATTCCCCCTCGGCCAGCTGGTGACAGAGGCTGGCCTTCTGCCTGCTGAGAGGGCCATCTCACCCACTGTGAAAGCAGAGCACCCACCCCAGCCTGGCTTGGACACTCTGAGGATTGGCCCGAGCAGTCACCCAGCAGGCCTCTTGGCCCGTGCCACACCCAGTGCCGCTGGCAGCACTGCCTTCTCCCCGGGTAGCCAGGTGCGCTCCGCCTCCGGGGCCTGCACACAGCCCCCCAGCACCATATGCACCATATGCTCTCCCTGCAGATGCTGCAGCTGCTCCAAGCAGGCCCCTAGTTGCTGGTGGCTCCCGCCAAGCTCTTCTGAGAGCCCTTTGTTCACCTGGGAAGATCCCCACCCCACCGAGTTGTGGCTCAGCCTCCACCAGGGCTGTGGGGCTCCAGCTGTCCTTCGGGCCTTTACCCACGCAGCTCCCTGGTCTTAGAGGCCCTGATCTCCTCTTCCTCTGGGTCTCAACCCTCTTAGGAGGACTCTCTGACCACCACAGCCCGCAGAGGCTCCTCCACACTCCAGGCTCCACTCTGGACCAGCGCCTGGCTGCACACTGGCAGGGGAGCCAGTTACATGAGGATGAGGATGGTGCTCTCTGGAGTCTCGCTGTGTGGACATCCTGCTAGAATCTGTCTCTCCTGGTCATTTTCCTTTCCCCTGTTCCCCTAGAGGCCCTTGCCCTACCTTGGAATCCCCTAGGAGCAGAGCCCAGGGACCCTTGCCTCTACCCCCGGTACACATGGGCGTGGCCTGGATCAGCTGATGCCCAGATTCCCTTCCCTGTG
>NW_022448122.1:0-1919 GCF_009761245.1 Sapajus apella | reverse complement strand
ATGTTGAATATCGGCCCCCCCTCTCTTCTGGCTTGTAGGGTTTCTGCTGAGAGATCTGCTGTGAGTCTGATGGGCTTCCCTTTGTGGGTAACCCGACCTTTCTCTCTGGCTGCCCTTAGTATTTTCTCCTTCATTTCGACCCTGGTGAATCTGACGATTATGTGCCTTGGGGTTGCTCTTCTTGATGAATATCTTTGTGGTGTTCTCTGTATTTCCTGGACTTGAATGTTTGCCTGCCTTGCTAGGTTGGGGAAGTTTTCCTGGATAATATCCTGTAGAGTATTTTCCAGCTTGGATTCATTCTCTTCGTCGCATTCAGGTACGCCTATCAAACGTAGATTAGGTCTTTTCACACAGTCCCACATTTCTTGGAGACTTTGTTCATTCCTTTTTACCCTTTTTTCTCCAGTCTTGCCTTCCCATTTTATTTCATTGAGTTGATCTTCGACCTCTGATATCCTTTCTTCTGCTTGGTCAATTCGGCTGTTGATACTTGTGCATGCTTCACGAAGTTCTCGTGTTGCGTTTTTCAGCTCCATCAATTCACTTATATTCCTTTCTATTTTGTCCATTCTTGTTAGCATTTCGTCAAATCTTTTTTCAAGGTTTTTAGTTTCTTTGCATTTGGTTAGAACATGTTCTTTAAGTTCACAGAAGTTTCTTACTACCCACCTTCTGAGGTCTGATTCTGTCATTTCATCAACTCGTTCTCCCTCCAACCTTGTTCCCTTGCTGGTGAGGAGTTGTGATACCTTGTAGGAAGAGAGGTGTTCTGGTTTCGGTTGTTTTCATCCTTTTTGCACCGGTTTCTTCCCATCTTTAAGGATTTATCCACCTGTCGACTTTGTAGTTGCTGGCTTTCAGATTGGGTCTCAAATCTTTCAGATTGACGTTCTGTTTGTTGATGATAAGGTTATTTCTATTTCTTGGTTTTCCTTCTGACAATCTGGCCCCTCTGCTGTAGGTCTGCTGAGGTTCACTCCAGGCCCTGCTTGCCTGGGGTTCACCTGCAGCAGCTGCTGAACAGTAAGGGTTGTTACCAGTTTTCTTCTTCTGCTATCTTTGTCCCAGAAGGATACCCGCCTAGTGTCAATCTGATCTCTCCTTTATGAGGTGTCTTTTTGGATATATAGGGGTCAGGGAGCTGCTTGAGGAGACGGTCTCTTCTTTATAGGAGCTCAAATGGTGAGCTGTGAGCTCTGTTGTTCATTCAGAGCTGCTGGGCAGGTACGTTTAGGTCTGCTGCAGCAGAACTCATAAACTGCTTTTTGTTCCCAGGTGCTCTGTCCCAGGGATTTAGGGCTTTATTTATGAGTTTCTGTTATGCTGCTGCCTTCTTTTATTTTTCCTTCAGAGCTGCCCTGCCCAGCAAGGAGGCAGCCTAGTCACTGTCTGCTTGTAGAGGCTTTGCTGAACTGCTGTGGGCTCCGCCCAGCTGCTGAGTGAACTTCCCTGCAGTCCTGTTTATATGGGTGTAGTTAGAATTGCTTTGGCGATGGTAGCCTGCCTCTGTTGAGGCGGAGTCTCTCTGCTGTGGCGGGTTGCCTTGGCAACGGTGGGCTCCCTCAGCAGTGGCCGGTTGCCTTGGCAGCGGCCAGCTGCCTCAGCATTGGCCGACTACCTCCCTCGTGGTGGGCTTCCTCGGTAATGGTGGATGCCCCTCCCCCACAGAGCTGCACCATCCCGGGTTCAGCTGCGCTTGCTGTGAAACTCTCAATCCAGAGTTTCTGATTGCTGTTCTTTTGTGGGGGTGGGACCAGCCAAGCCTGAACGCCTGGCTCCCTGCCTCAGTGCCTTTTTTAAGTTGGTGTTCCAGTCGCCTGTTAAAGAGGTGCCGGGGCCTGTTTGTTTTCCCCTGCGGCCACTCACTGCGCTGGCTTAAACAGTGGCACTGAGGTTTGTGGCGCTTTTTTTTTTTT
>NW_022448121.1:540-1919 GCF_009761245.1 Sapajus apella | reverse complement strand
TGATCATAGTAGAATAAAGACAGAAATTAATAACAATAGTATCATGCAATAAATTTTAGGAAATTAAGAGACATAATTATTTACAACCATAGGTCAATGAATAAATTACAAGAAAATAAGAAAATATTTTTAATTAAAAGATAGCTAAGATTCTATATATCAAGATTATGAAAAGCAACTAAAGTTAGGAATTTACAGCTTCAATTTTATAGATGAGAAAAAGGATAGGACTAAAAAATTAATAAGTTCTGAATCTAGCTCAAGATGTTAGAAAAGAGTTAAATTAAATGTACATAAAAGGAAATCATAACAATAAAAACAAAAATCAATGAAATAGAAACCAATGTAAAAGAAAGAATTTTCAAAGCCAGAACCCCGTTCTCTGAAAAGATAATAAAATTAATAAACCTGTAAGTAGAATGATCTGGAAACAGAGACATTCTCTAGGAATGTCTTAAATGTTGCTTGCTTGCCCTGGTTTCCAGGTCAGGGCTGCTGCTGACCAATTTGGTGTCCTTGTGCAAGTTACAGAATAGGTATATCCTTTCATTCTGGGGAGACACAGCGTCACACAAGGTCACAAGTTTGGAAGTTTGGAAGGAGTGATGAAGTGAAGTCTGGAAGGGACCTTGGTTCCATTCATTCCTCAACCAGGTACTGCATGGCAGGGACCAGTCACTATATTGGCTCTCTTCTACTAGGTCACTGAGTTTTAGTATGGTTCTGTTAGTGTTCCCTGAAGAAGTGATGGATTTTAGCTTGGCCAACTCGTTGCCAGTGCCATGATCTGACGATTTCTACCTCCGGAGTTGGAATGCATTCTCATCACTGTTATCTGAAGATTCTTGAGAATCTTCTTAGGAGAAGCAATTGCTCAGTGTTCTAGTCTGGGGCTGTATCATCTCCAGCTTCAGTTCCATCTCTCAGAAGGTTACTTGCATCTCATATGTTTCTCCTAAAATAGGATGAGGAAATTCTATTTGTGAACTTTTCTGATATTTTCTTTATTTAGCAAATATTTAAAAAGTGACCATCATGTTCTGTGCACTGTGAAAGAGGCAAGTAAAAAAAAAATGCCTTTTCAATGTTTTTGGTGAGGGAGAAAAGAGAGGGTTACATATAAAGAGCCAGAGTTGAGGAAAGTTTTTTGTTTCATTTTAATCCATTAAAGATTCACTTGCTTGTATATTGATACTTAACCAACTGAGAGGATTTAGTGAAATAAAATAGAAAAGGATAATAGATGTGTAATGCCCTTTCTGAAGGTGGGAGGAAAGGGGGTCTTGAGCATAAATGAACAGGAATGTCTTTGGATAGATGCAGTGGTTGGGTAGGAAAAGATGTTAGTGAGCAAATAAAATGGTAAAACAGCAGGAAAT
>NW_022448121.1:0-440 GCF_009761245.1 Sapajus apella | reverse complement strand
ATAGTTCTTGAAAAATAGCCAAGGTTTGAAAGAAGTGCAATATGAAATATTTAAAGAGAGAGATTAGTAGTATTTATCATAAATGTAGTAAGAATTGTTGAATCAACAGTTGGCCTGCATTGGAAGAAAATGGAAGGGTCAAGAAACTGGAGCATTGGGATCAAGAAACAGGTGGTCTGGGGGTGGGAGAGTGACAGTGTGGAAGATTGAGGTCGGAGCCAAAGATGATGGAGATTCTGATGATTCCTGTGGTGGAGGAGGTTTTAGATAATGAAAAAACAGTCCAGATATGATCAGGAGGACTGTAGCTGAGGACAGTGGGAGTGAAGGTTGCATTGGAAAGGAAGCCAAGGACACTGTAAGGCAGGGGTGCCTAATCTTTTGACTTCTCTGGGTGACATTAGAAGAAGAAGACTTGCCTTGGGTTACACCTAAAATAC
>NW_022448120.1:1458-1919 GCF_009761245.1 Sapajus apella | reverse complement strand
AGCTGTGAACTTTTTTTTCATGAGACAGTGTCTCACTCTGTTGCCCACGCTGGAGCATAGTGTTATAATCATGGCTCACTGCAACCTTAATGTCCTGAGCTCCAGGGATCCTCCTACCTCAGCATCCTGAGTAGCTGGGACTACAGGAATGCATTACCATACCAAGCTAATTTTTGTATTTTTTTGTAGAGATGGGGTTTCACCAGGTTGATCTCGAACTCTTGAGCTCAAGAGATCTGCTAGCCTCAGCTTAGCAAAGTGCTAGGATTATAGGGGTGAGCCATTGCATCCAGCTGATTTTTGTAAATTTAGTAGAGACAAGGTTTCACCCTATTGGCCAGGCTGGTCTTGAACTCCTGGCCTCAAGTGATCCGCCTGCCTCAGCCTCCCAAAGTGCTGGGATTACAGAAGTGAGATGCTGTGCCTGGTCAGTTTTTTTTTTTTTTTTTTTTTTTTTTTTT
>NW_022448120.1:0-1358 GCF_009761245.1 Sapajus apella | reverse complement strand
ATTTAATTTCTTTTTTAAAATATTATTATTATTATTATTATCATTATCATTATTTTGAGACAGAGTCTAGCTCTGTCACCAGGCTGGAGTGTAGTGGGTGATCTCAGCTCACTGCAACCTCCACCTCCTGAGTTCAAGCAATGCTCCTGCCTCAGCCTCCCAAGTAGTTGGGACTACAGGTGTGCATCACTGCTCCCAGCTAATTTTTGTATTTTTTAGTAGAGATGGGGTTTCACCATGTTGGCCAAGCTGGTCTTGAACTCCTGACCTCGTGATCCACCCGCCTCGGCCTCCCAAAGTGCTGGGATTACAGGCATGAGTCACGGCGCCTGGCCCAGAAAGAAACTGTAATCCAATCATTGGCCATCATTTTATGATAGTCTTTTTTCTTTTCTTTCTTTTTGTTCTTTTTTTTTTTTTGATGGAGTCTTGCTTTGTTGCCAGGCTAGAGCACAGTGGCACGATCTTGGATTACTGCAACCTCCACCTCCCGGGTTCAAGCAATTCTCTTACCTCAGCCTCCAGAATAGCTGGGACTACAGGTGCATGCCACCAGGCCCAGCTAATTTTTGTATTTTTAGTAGAGGTGGGGTTTCACTCTGTTGCCAGGATGGCCTTGAGCTCCTGACCTCGTGATCCACGAGCCTAAATAAATATTTTTTAAAGCAAACGAAAAGCTGTCAATATGGCCTCAGATCTGGTCCCTGCACTCCTCTGCATCTGAGCAGGGCTGGTCTTTGCCACCTTTATTTTCCAGGCTTCATTTAGTTGGCATCAGGATGGTTTTGGTCAGTGGGAAGCACTGGGAAGAGGCTGTCCTGGGCAGTGTCTTATAGCAAGGGCAGTTACTTCCTCCTTTGCTCCAGCTCTTCTGTGGCTCCACCTCCTGGTAAACAGGTCTGGGGTGGTTCCAGCTTCTGTCAAGAGTCCCCAACTACTTGAGTGCCCCATCTGAATACTCATCACTTTCACTGCGTTTTGTATTAGTCCATTCTCACAATGCTAATAAAGACATACCGAAGACTGGATAATTTATAAAGGAAAGAGGTTTCATTGACTCACAGTTCCACATGGCTGGGGAGGCCTCACAATCATGGCAGAAGGTGAATGAGGAGCAAAGGGACTTCTTACATGGCTGCAGACAAGAGAGTGTGTTCAGGAGAACTGTCCTTTATAAAACCATCATCTCTTTTTTTTCTTGGGGGGGAATGAGAAAATAACTTTATTTCACTGTGGGGAGTGAGCCGATGTCCAGCCTCAGAACTTCTGGAACTGCTTCTTGGTGCCTGTGGCCTTGGTGATCTTGAGCATGTTGAAGCGCACAGTCTTGATCGGGGGCCGATACTTGCCCACTGTGA
>NW_022448119.1:0-1920 GCF_009761245.1 Sapajus apella | reverse complement strand
GGCAGAGGTTGCAATGAGCCAAGATTGCACACTGCAGTCCAGCCTGGATGACAGTGTGAGACTCTGTCTCAAAAAATAAATAAATGCATTTTCAACTTAGTATATTTTCACTTTTTTCTTTTTCTTTTCCATAGAGACAGGATCTCTCTGTGTTGCCCAGGCTGGTCTTGAACTCCTGGGTTCAAGCAATCTTCCCACATTGACCTCCCAAAGGGGTTACAGACATGAGCTACTGCACTTGGCTGCTATTCCCAATTTATGATAGATTTATGGGGACATGACCCCAACACGAGTCAAGGAGCATCTGTAATCGTGCTGAAAATGGGGGTGGCTTGTGTGAGGATATGCGGGAGTGTCACGAAACACAAGGGACCAGGGCCTGCAGGGGAACACCACAGGCTGCCTCTGGCTCAAACCCAGGACTCCCTCCTCTGTGTCTCCTGCTGCAGGACAGACCCCAGGCTCACAGCTCTGCAAATCCACGCCATCTGCACTGCAGGACTTCGAATCCACAGCTGGGGGTCTTGGGTGATGTCGGTGCAGCAGGAGCAGGGCAGGGGGCACATATCAGGGGTTGTACCTACAGCCACATTGGCAGAGCAAGTTCGTTTTCTTTTCTTTTCTTTTTTTTTTTGAGACGGAGTTTCACTCTTGTTGCCCAGGCTGGAGTGCAATGGCATGATCTCGGCTCACTGCAACCTCAGCGTCCCATATTCAGGCGATTCTCCTGCATCACCCTCCTGAGTAGCTGGGGTTACAGGCATGCACTAGCAGGCCTGGCTAATTTTGTATTTGTAGTAGAGACAGGATTTCACCATGTTGGCCAGCTGGTCTCAAACACCTAACCTCAATGGTCCACCTGCCTCAGCCTCCCAAACTGCTGGAATTATAGGCATTAGCCACCGTAACTGGCCCTGGTTGCCCTGTCCTGCCTGCTGGCTCTGTACAGCCTCAGCTTCTCTTTCCCCCACCCCTAGGTGATAGAGAGCAACCCCCACTCCCTGGGGTTCTAGGTCACGTTCTAGGAGAGCGTTTACAAGTTACATGGGAACACCAAGTACAATCTGGTTAGCTATGTCCCCACCAAACCTCACCACATGTCCCCCGAGGGCCCCCTCTTCCTTCTTCCCTAACCAGCATAAAGAGCTGAGGAATTTCTAGACAACACAGCCCTAGCCCTGCCCCGTGGTGGGAAGATTATCAGGCAGCCAACACCTACACACCTGACTTCATTGAAGTGTCACACAGGTCAGGCACCGTGTGAGCTTGTAATCCCAGCACTTTGGGAGGCCGAGGCAGGTGGATCACAAGGTCAAGAGTTTGAGACCCACCTGACCAACATGGAGAAACCCCGTCTGCTAAAAATACAAAAATTAGCAGACCATGATGGCATGTGCCTATAATCCCAGTTACTTAGTAGGCTGAGGTAGGAGAATCACATGGACCCTGGAGGCAGAGGTTTCAGTGAGCTGAGATTGCACCACTGCACTCCAGCCTGGGTGATAGAGTAAGATCCCATCTCAATAAATCAATGAATAAATAAAGTATCACGCAGGAGATTCCCACATGGCATGACAGGGAGGAGCCTTACATAGCCTGGGGCAGGGCTGGAGGTCTGAGTTCGCTGAGTAAACTGAGGCATAAGGATTTAGTGGGGGCAATTTCCACAGGGCAGGGGCCTGACCACCTGCAAGTCGGCAACAGCAAACTTCCTTGACCAGGCTCATCACATCTAGATGAGTGAGGAAAACAATCACTTCTCACTGTGTATTCCTAGAACTCTGGGAGCAAGGGAGTGGGAGCCGTCATACTGGGACCATTGTTTCTGTGACCTCCCAGAAGCCTCTCACAGGCGGTGAGATTAGAACAGAGAAGGGCTTGACTGAGCACAGTGGCTCACGCCTGGAATCCCAGCACTTT
>NW_022448118.1:308-1920 GCF_009761245.1 Sapajus apella | reverse complement strand
TGTTTGTTTATCCCAATTCATAAGAAGTCCAAAAGTAAGAAGTTCAGTTCTCCTTGAAGAGGTCCTTTACATTCCTTGTTAGTTGTATTCCTAGGTATTTTATTCTCTTTGTGGCAATTGTGAATGGAAGTTTGTTCTTGATTTGGCTCTCTTTAAGTCTGTTACTGGTGTATAGGAATGCATGTGATTTTTGCACATTGATTTTGTATCCTGAGACTTTGCTGAACTTGCTTATCAGTTTCAGGAGGTTTGGGGCTGAGACGATGGGGTCTTCTAGATATACAATCATGTCGTCTGCAAATAGAGACAATTTGACTTCCTCCTTTCCTATTTGAATGCCCTTTATTTCTTTTTCTTGCCTGATTGCTCTGGCTAGAACTTCTAATACTATATTGAATAGCAGTGGTGAGAGAGGGCATCCTTGTCTGGTGCCACATTTCAAGGGGAATGCTTCCAGTTTTTGCCCATTCAGTATGATATTGGCTGTTGGTTTGTCATAAATAGCTTTTATTATTTTGAGATACGTTCCACTGATACCTAGCTTACTGAGTGTTTTTAGCATAAAGGGCTGTTGAATTTTGTCAAAGGCCTTCTCTGCATCAATTGAGATAATCATGTGGTTTTTGTCTTTGGTTCTGTTTATGTGGTGAATTACGTTTATAGACTTGCGTATGTTGAACCAGCCTTGCATCCCCGGGATGAAGCCTACTTGATCATGGTGGATAAGCTTTTTGATGTGCTGTTGCAATCGGCTTGTCAGTATTTTATTGAAGATTTTTGCATCTATGTTCATCATGGATATTGGCCTGAAGTTTTCTTTTCTTGTTGAGTCTCTGCCGGGTTTTGGAGATTGGGAAAAAATTTTTGCAGTTTACCCATCTGACAAAGGGCTGATATCCGTAATTTACAAAGAATTAAAGCAGATTTACAAGAAAAAAACTAACAAGCCCATTCAAAAGTGGGCAAAGGATATGAACAGACATTTCTCAAAAGAAGACATACGTGAGGCCAACAAACATATGAAAAATTGCTCATCATCACTGGTCATCAGAGAAATGCAAATCAAAACTACACTGAGATACCATCTCACGCCAGTTAGAATGGCGATCATTAAAAAATCTGGAGACAACAGATGCTGGAGAGGATGTGGAGAAATAGGAACACTTTTGCACTGTTGGTGGGAGTGTAAATTAGTGCAACCATTGTGGAAGACAGTGTGGCGATTCCTCAAGGACCTAGAAATAGAAATTCCATTTGACCCAGCAATCCCATTACTGGGTATATATCCAAAGGATTACAAATCGTTCTACTATAAGGACACGTGTACACGAATGTTCATTGCAGCACTGTTTACAATAGCAAAGACCTGGAACCAACCCAAATGCCCATCGACGATAGACTGGATAGGGAAAATGTGGCACATATACACCATGGAATATTATGCAGCCATCAGAAACGATGAGTTTGGGTCCTTTGTAGGGACATGGATGAACCTGGAAACCATCATTCTCAGCAAACTGACAGAAGAGCAGAAGATCAAACACCGCATGTTCTCACTCATAGGCGGGTGTTGAACAATGAGAACACATGGACACAGGGAGGGGAGCACTAC
>NW_022448118.1:0-208 GCF_009761245.1 Sapajus apella | reverse complement strand
ATTTAAAAAAAAAAAAAAAAAAAAGAAGTTCAGGGTTGGTGTGGCACCTCCATGATTCCCTAGACCCCTTATATTCTTTCTATATTTATACCGTCAGGCTTAGCATGCAGGCCTTTGTCCCTGTGCCAGGATAATATGTAAAGGTAAGATAAAATGGCATCGTGAATAATTCGGGAATAACAGATCTCTAGTGTGGGCCACCATGATC
>NW_022448117.1:0-1920 GCF_009761245.1 Sapajus apella | reverse complement strand
CTTCAATCAAATGTGTTAATACCCTAACAAGAGCTGTACTATACAAAATTATTTTTAAATATATAAGACATCTTTGATTCCTCCAATATAAATACATGTTTATCATGGCCAAACAATGTTAAGACAAACAGAAAAAAAGAAAATTTGATTATGGAATAAAATATTTGGGTATCTGAAGCAACGAAGTGGCTAAAATGTTAATTGTACTTAATTGGCAGCTAACCTGAGACTGATCCAATATATCAGAAATCAAGTGACTTCTACACTCTGATCAGATTGTAATACCATTTACTAGGCTTTCTTTCTTGTTTTCTTCTCCCTTTCTTTGCTCATCTCTTCATCTCCGGAATATGTTTTTAAGCCTGAAATCCCAGTAGCTGTACTTTCCTATCCACTGTTTTTTGTCTCTGGAACCTGTCTACCATCCTGGATGTGCCTGCCTCTTCATTAGCTATCTGCTGACTCGAGGCAGCTGCTGCCTAGTCCTGAAGTATCTAGCAGTGTCCAGTATCTGCCTTGGACTCCTTGGCCTTGGTAAATTTTGTTTCTTCTTAATGGAGAATGCAATGGAGTCACAGCTTACTCCTGGGTTAGGTTCTAACATTAGTCTATTAGGTGAGGAAAAAAATATAGATCACTGATAATACTCTTGCAGATCTTATCAGATAAGAAAAAAGGAAATGTATTTCAAAAATGCCTCATTGCTGGTTTTTTTTTCCAGCATCTGAATCAATCACTATGAAATGTTTGGTTTTCATTTAAGGTAATACATTATTCAAATCAGTGCTGTGTTTAAATACAAAAGTTCCACTTAGCTTAGCAAGATGCTGACACTTTAAAAGTCATGAGGGAAAGGCCGTTCCTGTTCATTGAAGGAACTCACTGGAAGATTCCCCTGCATGATTTAAAGGATTACTTTTCCTTGATCTTTTATTTTTGTTGGTTATTATATATAATTCTTTGTAATTTATTTACCAATAATATTTGTATATTCTTATGGTATACATGTGATACCTTGATACATTCATAGAATGTAGAATGATCAAATCAGTTATTGATCAGGTATTTAGGATATTCATCACCTCAAATATTTATCATTTATTTGTGTTGGGAACATTTCAAATCTTCTAGCTATTTTGAAATACATATTGTTAATTATGGTCACCCTACTGTGCTATCGAACACAGGTATTTATTTCTTTTAACTAATGTTTGCGACCATTGACTAACCTCTCTTTATCCTCTCCAACACACATAAACCCATCCCAGCTTCTAGTAATCATCACTCTACCCTCTACCTTCGTGAGGTCAGCATTTTTTGGCTACAACATATGAGTGAGAACATGTGTTACTTGTCAGGGTCTGCCTTATTTCTCTTATTTTAATGGCCTCCAGTTTCATCCATGTTGCTGCAAATGAAAAGATTTTTATTCTCTCTTATGGCTGAATGGAATTCCCTTGAGTATATATACCACATTTTCTTTACCATTCATCTGTTGATGGACACGCAGGTTGACTCGATATTCTAGCTATTGTGAACACTGCTGCAATAAACATGGGGTTGCAGGTCTCCCTCTTATATACTGATTCCCTTTTTTTTTGGAGAAATACCCAGGAGTGGGATTTCTGGATCATATGGTAGTTCCATTTTTAGTTGTTTGAGAAATCTCTATACTGTTTACCTTCATAGTTGTACTAAATTACACTCCCATCAAAAGTATGTAAGAGTTCCCTTTGCTCAGCATCCTTGCAAGCATTTATGGTAGTTTTATTAATAGCTCTCCTAACTGGGGAAGATGACAACCCTGATTATTAGTGATGCTGAGAATATTTTTCATAGACCTGCTGGCCATTTATACTTTAATTCTTATGAATTAAAAACACACATACAATATAACCCAGTCAGTTAGGCATGGATATG
>NW_022448116.1:0-1921 GCF_009761245.1 Sapajus apella | reverse complement strand
TAGAGATGCCAGATATAATATAGGCCGCCCAGTGAAATTTAGATTCTGATAACAAGCCGGGCGCGGTGGCTCAAGCCTGTAATCCCAGCACTTTGGGAGGCCGAGGCGGGTGGATCACGAGGTCAAGAGATCGAGACCATCCTGGTCAACACGGTGAAACCCCGTCTCTACTAAAAATACAAAATATTAGCTGGGCATGGTGGCGCGTGCCTGTAATCCCAGCTACTCAGGAGGCTGAGGCAGGAGAATTGCCTGAACCCAGGAGGCGGAGGTTGCGGTGAGCCGAGATCGCGCCATTGCACTCCAGCCTGGGTAACAAGAGCGAAACTCCGTCCCCCCAAAAAAAAAAAAAAAGATTCTGATAACAAATGGATAATTTTTGGTAAGTATGTACCATGCATATTTAGGACATACTTATGCTAAAAATTATTTCTCATTTCTTTCTTCATCTTCACAGGTGTTGCTATTTCAATTCTTTCATGTATGTATATAGTCACTTTAATGCTACTACTTTAATGGAAACAACACACACAGCCTGTAGGATCCAACAAAAGCGGCACTAAGAGGGAAGTTTATGGCTGTAAACACCTACTTTTCAAAGGTAGATAAACAACCTAACAATACATATTAAAGAAACAGAACAGCAAGAGCAAACCGAACCCAAAATTAGCAGAAGAAAAGAAATAATAAAGAGCAGAGAGGAAATAAATGGAATTGGAATGAAGAAAACAATTCAAAGCATCAACGAAAGAAAAAGTTTTTTTTGAAAATATAAACAACACTGACAAACGTTTAGCCTAAGACTAAGAAAAACACAGGGAATGCCCAAGTAAATAAAATCAAAGGTGAAAAAAGAAACTTTAAAGTGATACCGCAAAAATTCAAAGGAGCACTAGTGGCTATAATAAGCAACAATATGCAAAGAAATTGGAAAACCTACTAAAAATGGATAAATTTCTAGACCATTTAAAATGGCCTAGATTGATTTAAGCCTACCAAGATTGAACCACGATGAAATCCAAAACCTGAACAGACCAATGACAAGTAATGAGATTGAAGCGCTATAAAAAGCCTCCCAGCAAAGAAAAGCCTGGGAACTGACCGCTTCTCTGCTGAATTCTACCAAGTATTTAAAGAACGAATATCAATTTTACCCAGACTATGCCAGAAATAGACAAGGATGGAATACTTCCAAACTCATTCTACAAGGTTAGTATTACCCTGATACCAAAACCAAAGATACATCCAAAAATCAAAACCACAGGCCAAAATCATTGATGAATATTGATGCAAAAATCTTCAACAAAATAATAGCAAACTGAATTCAACCACACATTCAAGTTGGGGTGCACTGTCCAGGTTCACTCCACCCTTCCCGTTTCCTCTCTGTGCCTGTCTACTTTGGCTGTGCCCCCTGGTGGCAGCAGCTGTGGCAATGTTGGTGTGTGGACCTCCCAGGACAAGGGGAAAGCGACTATGCCCTTCTCTTGCGTCCTGCCAGGTGTCTGCAGCCTGGCACCAGCTCCAGCCAGGTCTTCAAGCAAGGGACCTGGAGATGTTCTTTTCCAATTTCTGCATTGGGGAATTAAGGCAAATTCTGGGCATTAGAGTCAGAATTAGGTGAGGCTGAATCAGGGGAGTCTGGGGTCCTAAGAGGAGAGACCTGAAACCCTCTAGAGCGTGTGGGGAGCTGGGTGTGTGTTCAGGCCAGTTGGTTGCTTCTCTCTGTGCGTCAGTGTTCCAGGTACCCTTGCAGGGGCTGAGATCCTGGGGACTCCTGGAGCCCGACTGCATGGCCTGGCCACCCTGATGCCCTTGTGTTCTCCGTGACAGGCCAGCGAGGCCGAGGAGAATGGCTCCGACAGCTTCGTGCACTCCATGGACCCACAGCTGGAGCGGCAAATGGAGACCACCCGGAACC
>NW_022448115.1:909-1921 GCF_009761245.1 Sapajus apella | reverse complement strand
GTTTTGTCTTACACACTTTTTGTCAACACGGTGAGGAGCTAAAGCAGTTTCCACTGCCAAGAGCGGTAGCTCAGTGAAAATCAGACTCAGCCGGAGCCCTGGTACTTGCCTGAGTTCTGGGTCATATCTCAGGAGGAACCAGGGAGGTGTCCCATCATGTCATATAGTCACCGACATGGAAGCCACTGCTCAGGGTGCAGGTGAGGAGATGACCCGGGGATGCACAGGCAGGGAGTGGCCGTATCAGCACAGGGTGCAGGTGAGCCTGAGACATGCCTGGAGACACACAGGCAGTGAGTGGCCGAGTCAGCACAGGGTGCAGGTGAGCCTGAGACACCCCCGGGGACACACAGGCGGGGAGTGGCCAAGTCAGCACAGGCCGGGAGAGGGAGCCTGCAGGCACAGACGGGTGAGTGTGGGCACCCACTAGTGTAAGGCTCAGGGGGTCTGAGGCTCAGGAGCTGACACAAGCTGGGAACTGAAATCTGGTCTTCAAGGCCTGCCAGACCTGTGCAGTGAGCGAGGAGCACGAGGAGAGCAGCCCAGGCCGGTGGACTCAGCCCCTGACCCCGCCATGGGGCGGGAATGCCCAGGCCTCCTTTCCTTCCACCCTCTCCAGAGGAGGGGCTGCTTCTGCAGATGTGTTTCTGTCTGGGACTGCCCAGCCCTCCCTGAGCCCCGGGGCTTGGGCTGGGCTCACGCTGCAGGCCCAGGAGGGGGAAGGTTTGCATTATCCATCGGGGGAGCCCAGAGAGGAAGCACCTGCCGAGACCATGCAAAAGTCCCTGCTCAGGGACTCTGCTGGGCCAGAGAGAACCCAGCTGCCGAGTCCCCCCATTAGTGAGCCCAGGGCCTAGCCGGAGGCTCTGGCTCCTTGGAGTGAATGATCTTTACCGAGTAACTGTGTAGGGACCACAGCGCCATCCCCTCGTGCCTCTCCCGGTCACAGGCCACACTCCACCACGGTCCAGAGACCTGAGGGCTCCGCTGGTCCCTGCCATTCACCAGTCAC
>NW_022448115.1:0-899 GCF_009761245.1 Sapajus apella | reverse complement strand
TGCTCAGGGCCTGGGGCTCAGGAAGCTTTCAAGAAAGCAGAGGGGAAGACTAGCTTATTGCGAAACCGTTTTAAAAATATTCATACACTTCAATGAGCGCCTGTGGAGACGTTAGGAGAACAAGAGCTTGGAAACATCCCGTCCAGGCCAGTGGGAGGCAGCGTCTTCCTCGGGGTGCCGTCGGGGTGCAGGGGGAAGGTCCCGGCCCTTCCACTGGAGAAAGGACACTCGCCTGGCTTCCTAGTTCATGTTTGACTCTTTCCTCTGAAACCTGTGCTGAGTCTTGGACTGCATGCACGGGAAGCACAAACATTCAACTTGTATGCAAAAACAGTACAAAAACAACTGGAACATAAAAGTTTTGGTAACATAAGGCCATCCGTTCAAGTTCACCTTGGAAGCCTATAACAGATATTTAAATACTACAGTGAAAAGGCATCTTAGTATACTTTTTAAAAACATCTGAAGTAATCTGCTAAGATTAAGTGTGTAATAAAAAAAATCAATTCCCTTTGAGGGCACTTTGTGCTTTGAAGAAGGGACGGTGGGGTGGAAGGGCGCAGGGTCCCCGGTTAATGCTGTAACCATGGGTGGGCTTCAGTGGAAGCCTTGCTGCGGTCCCCATAGTCATACAGGAGCTCCTCCCCAGCCGCGATCTCGGGAGGCCATGAGGATGAGGTGAGGTACACCGTGGATGTCGTGCAGTTTGGTTTGGCAGTTCCCACCTTTGCTGTGATTGATCAGTCTTCCTAGGCGATTTGTCTCTCTAGTTGCATCCATGCAGGAGGCTTTGCTCAGATACTGAAAATAGTACATGTAGCAGCCTGTGGAAGGGTCCTGTGGGCACAGAGCCTCCCGCTTCTTGGTGTCAGTGATCTCAGTGAGGTCCCCGTGGTCTT
>NW_022448114.1:1704-1922 GCF_009761245.1 Sapajus apella | reverse complement strand
TTAAGCAATTATATTTTTAACTACCAACTTAATTTAAAAAATAATTAAGGCCGGGCGCGGTGGCTCACGCCTGTAATCCCAGCACTTTGGGAGGCCGAGGCGGGTGGATCACGAGGTCAAGAGATCGAGACCATCCTGGTCAACATGGTGAAACCCCGTCTCTACTACAAATACAAAAATTCAGCTGGGCATGGTGGCGCGTGCCTGTAATCCCAGCT
>NW_022448114.1:0-1604 GCF_009761245.1 Sapajus apella | reverse complement strand
AAAAAAAAAAAAAAAAAAAAAAAAAGAGCTGATAACTGTATTCCTTTTTTTTTTTTTTGAGACGTAGTCTTGCTGTCACCCAGGTTGGAGAGCAATGGCGCGTAATCTTGGCTCACTCTTACTGCAACATCCGCCTCCCGGGTTCAAGAGATTCTCCTGCCTTAGCCTCCTGAGTAGCTGGAATTACAGGTCCCAGCCACCATGCCTGGATAATTTTTTGTATTGGTTTAGTAGAGATGGGGTTTCACCATGTTAGCCAGGCTGGTCTTCAACTCCTAACCTTGGGTGTTCCGCTTGCCTTGGCCTCCCAAAGTGCTGAGATTACAGGTGTGAGCCACTGCGCTAGGCCTTTTTTTTTTTTTTTCTTTGTGAGATCGAGTCTCACTCAGTGCCCTAGGCTGGGGCGCAGCAGTGCGATCTCTTCCCATTGCAACTTCCACATCCTGGCTTCTAGCAATTCTGCTGCCTTAGACTCCTGAGTAGCTGGGATTACAGGCATGCGCCACCACACCCAGCTGATTTTTGTATTTTTAGTAGAGATGGCATTTTGCCATGTTGGCCAGGCTGAGGCAGATGAATCACCTGAGGTCAGGAGTTCGAGACCAACCTGGAAACCCCAGCTCTACTAAAAATACAAAAAATTATCCAGGCGTGGTGGCTAGTGCCTATAACCCCAGCTACTCTAGAGGCGGAGGAAGGAGAATCTCTTGAACCTGGGAGGTGGAGGTTGCAGTGAGCTGAGATCACGCCATTGCATTCCAGCTTGGGCAACAGAAGGAGACTCCATCTCAAAAAAAAATAAAAGCAATTAAAAATGTAATCTGAACAGTGAAAAAAGTAGATGGAAAGAGGCAAAGCTTTTTCTTTTTGGATCTGAAGGAAAATTTGGAATTTTTTTGAGCTAGGTATTGAAGCAGGCAGTGATTATTTCAGCACACTGGTTATACTTAACATGGCTGGGCATGGTGGCTCATGCCTGTAATCCCAGCACTTTGGGAGGCTGAGGTGGGTGGATCATTTGAGGTCAGGAGTTTGGGACCATCCTGGCCAACATGGTGAGACACTGCCTCTACTAAAAATACCCAGACTGGTAGTGCACGCCTCTAATCCCAGCAACTTGGGATGCTGAGGCAGGAGAATCGCTTGAACCTGGGAGGCAGAGGCTGCAGTGAGCCGAGATCCTGCCACTGCACTTCAGCCTGGGAGACACAGTGAGATGCCATCTCAAAAAAAAAAAAAAAAAAAAAGAAATACTTAACATTATTTTCATACTAGAAACATTTTTCATAATCTATTGGCTTCTAGTGGATTTTTTTAGTGTTGAGAAAGTCATTTTGATTGCTTCATCTTTAAGGAATGTGTTAAGAATAAAGCATGTGTACCTTTCTTCAGTATACTAGCTAACTAGTATAGTAGGAAGAAATATAGTAGTCTACTTGGATCAACCATAATTTTGATGCAGAAAAATTACCTTGTTTTCAGCCCCCACCCCCTTAAGTCTATCATGGCTCCAGAATCTCTGAAAATTTTATCAGTCCTTCAGACTTTGCTTTCTTTTCATGGTAGTCTCAAGAAGCATTTGACTTTTTTTTTTTTTTTTTTTT
>NW_022448113.1:0-1922 GCF_009761245.1 Sapajus apella | reverse complement strand
AAAAACAGGGCTATGTAGCAGAATGATTGTCAAAGTGTATATTCAACCTACAGAGTTAAACAGATGTGTGAATGGAGCAGTTGAGAAACCCTTTCTTTGGAGAGTTTGGAAAGAATGATTTAAAGCCATATACAGGCTCTTAAGCATTAGCGGTAAGATCGAATCTAAACCACAGGAGAAACGTCTGTTTCAAACTTCTCAGCTGTGTGTTCGTTCACCTTAGGAAGTTGCATCTATGATTTGACTCAGCGAGTTAGAAACACGTTTCATCTAAAAGCTGCGTTTGGATATTCCTGAGTGAATAGGAGTATAGGATGTAATGAGAAATATCTGGGTCTAAAACAAAAACGGAGCTATATAGCAGAATGATTGTCAAGGTGTATATTCAGGTTACAGACGTAAACAGGCATGTGAATGTAGCAGTTGAGAAAACCTTTCTTTGGAGAATCTGGAAAGAGATATTTCCAGCTATAAACAGCATCATAATAATTAGCGGTAAGATCGAATCTAAAGCACAGGAGAAACGTCTGTTTTAAGCTTCTCTGCTGTGTGTTCGTTCACCTTAGGAAGTTGCATCTATGTTTAGATTCAGCGGGTTATAAAGACGTTTCTTTTGAAACTGTGTTTGGATATTAATGAGTGAATGGGAAA
Organism: Sapajus apella; assembly: GCF_009761245.1. NCBI lineage: Eukaryota > Metazoa > Chordata > Mammalia > Primates > Cebidae > Sapajus > Sapajus apella. Next base: position 1,271 of record NW_022448113.1, on the reverse strand, counting down.
ATAGGATGTAATGAAAAATATCTGGCTCTAAAACAAAAACAGGGCTATGTAGCGAAACGATTGTGAAGGTGTATATTCAACTCACAAAGTTCAACAGAGGTGTGAATGGAGCAGTTGAGAAACACTTTCTTTGAGAGTTTGGAAAGAGTTGTTTCCAGCCCCATACAGGCTCATAAGAATTAGCAGTAAGATCGAATCTAAACCACAGGAGAAACGACTGTTTCAATCTTTTCTGCTGTGTGTTCGTTCACTTTAGGAAGTTGCATCTATGTTTAGATTTAGCTGGTCAGAAACACGTTTCTTCTAAAAGCTGTGTTTGGATATTCCTGAGTGAATGGGAGTATAGGATCTAATGAGAAATATCTGCCTCTAAAACAAAAACGGAGCTATATAGCAGAATGATTGTCAAGGTGTATATTCAATTTACAGAGTTAAACAGATGTGTGAATGGAGCAGTTGAGAAACCCTTTCTTTGGAGAATCTGGAAACATATATTTCCAGCCATAAACAGCCTCTTAAGAATTAGCGGTAAGATCGAATCTAAACCAAAGGAGAAACGTTTGTTTCAAACTTCTCTGCTGTGTGTTCGTTCAACTTAGGGAGTTGCATCTATATTTAGATTCGGCGAGTTAGAGACACTTTTCTTCTAAAAGCTGCGTTTGGATATTCCTGAGTCCATGGGAGTATAGGAAGTAATGAGAAATATCTGGCTCTAAAACAAAAACGGGGGTATGTAGCAAAACGATTGCCAAGGTGTATATTCAACTCACAGAGTTAAACAGATGTGTGAATGGAGCAGTTGAGAAACACTTTCTTTGAGAGTTTGGAACGAGATGTTTCCATCAGTATACAGGCTCATAAGAATTAGCGGTAAGATCGAATCTAAACCACAGGAGAAACGTCTGTTTCAATCTTCTCTGCTGTGTGTTCGTTCACTTTAGGACGTTGCATCTATGTTTAGATTTAGCTGGATAGAAACACGTTTTTTTTTTTCCCATTTATTTATTTTATTGCATTTTACATTTTGGGGTACATGTGAAGAACATGCAAAATTGTTGCATAGGAACACACGTGGCAGTGTGATATGCTGCCTTCCTCCCCATCACCTACATGTGGCATTTCTCCCCTTGCTATCTCTCCCCAGCTTCCCACCCCCCACCCTCCGTCGCCTATTTCCCCCCAACTGACCCCAGTGTGTAGTGCTCCCCACCCTGTGTCCATGTGTTCTCATTGTTCAACACCCGTCTATGAGTGAGAACATGCGGTGTTTG